>NW_020884887.1:15432695-15446817 GCF_003945725.1 Corapipo altera | reverse complement strand
TTTTCCCAATGTCTTACCTGAGTCTGCCCAGAATTTATTGCAATTATTTCTTGTTCTGTTTCTACCAAGATCTACCAGAGGTGCTCCTCAGCCCTCCCCAGCACTCTGTTATGAAGCCTCTCACAGTATTTTCCCAGTATCTGTTCAAGTCCCTGTGCAAGAAATTCAGCACATTTAGGACCCATTTCTAGATCTCATGTCATTCTCCCTCTTCTCTTCTGGGTGTTCCAGCTGACACTCAGTGCCTGCAATCAGATCTAAAGCATCAGCTGGGGGGGTTTCAGTACCAGTACGAGAGCAGAAAACCAACTGCATGCCTCTGACAGAACAGTTTCTATATCATAATACAGTGGCTGATTTTACTCATTATCATGACATGTGCTCAACTAAGGCTCCATAAGAGTCCTTAGCACACCTTTTGCTGAATTGTTGCCCACACTGGCTTTAGTGCACCTTAAAATTCTTTCTAGGTAGAGCAAATCTATCTTGTTCTTTTGAATAACATCTTTTTTTTCCAGACCAAATGTCCCATTTGTCAAGATCAGTATGAGTTCTGAGCACATCTTCCTAAATTCTCACAATCTATGCTAGTCTACAAATTTAATAAAACTAATCTTTATTTTGTCTTCCAGGATAATATGAAATTATGGACTAAGACAATACACTTGGGTAAACTCATTCCCATGCTTCCTTCTGCTTTGATAATTCTTCTTATCTGTTCTTTTTTAAAATTAAATGGAGAAAACCTCAAAATTATGGAGAACTGCCTCCAGTGCCTATGAATCTTGTATCTCAGTATGTCTGCTTGCCTTAAGTTATACTGAAAATGGGATATAATATGCCTGCATTGCTCTGAAACATCTAAAGTAACTGAGGCAAATATCAAGTACCAGAACTGCTTCAGGTGTGGTGGTGAGGAGCTCCAAGGGGGGTAGTGTGGATAACCAGGCAGCTTTTCCTGGCACCTGCCCTGCCCTGATGGGGCTCTTCTGAACTGGGCAGGGAAGTGCAGCTATTCAGGCTATTAAGAAAATAAGGAGCTTTTGAAAAATTTGCTTCATGTAGGACTATAACTCCTAAAATGTCTGTAAAGTGAAATTCAATAAATTGCAACACAGACAAGTTGGGTCCAGGAAAAAATGTGACACTTTGGCCACATTCTCTGTCTCAGGTGTCCTGCTACATCTGGTAATTGGTTTGGTGACTGAGTCAGCTTTTCCTTCCTCTTGCCCTGAGTTTATAAAAAATCCTTTCCTCACACCCTGGAATGTGCATTCCCTTTCAGTGCAGTGTCACATTGCAATGTTAATTGTGTCTTAACAGAAGGGGAAATGTGAGTTATTGCCACTGAGATCAGGAGTCCCCAAAGTTCTGTGTATGGCAGTGGCACACCCAGGAGCCAGCTCAGGTCTGCAGGTGCCTGCACAGCTCCATCAGAGAGTTCTGGAAACCAGCAGTGAGAACAAACATGACTGACTCATGAATTGCTGCATTTTTCCCAAGCCAAGGTCAAACCCAGCACTTTAAACACACACAGAACCTCAACTGAAGTATTTTGTCAGGGCAGGCCCAAGAAAAGAGGCAAAAGCACGAGATGTGGAGACTGTCCCTGGCAGCACCTCCCAGGCTGGGCAGTGCCAGTCTCATCAGCTCCCAGGCTGGGCAGTGCCAGTCTCATCAGCTCCCAGGCTGGGCAGTGCCAGTCTCATCAGCTCTCCTGATAGAGGAGACAACAGCCACCACTGCCATAATATTACAGAACATTATCTCCTTGAAGGGATAGAAGCATAACCCTGATATATTTGGGCAAGTATTGAGCTAAAATTGTCCAGAGCAGCTGGAGATGCCTTCAATTCCAGTGATTGGGAGGCTGTAAATGCATTGCTATTTTGTCTCCTCAGTGCAAATGGGTTGTTTTTTCAGTTCCCCAGAGCTGCTGGAGCTGATGTTTTTAAAATTAGGACAATTTTTTATCATCTTGAAAAACAGGTTCAAGATCCCACCTGGATGAAAACTTAGGCTGGGGTCCCAAGTTCTGGGAATGCTGGAACCCAAGATGTTTAATGTTACTTTTCTTTCTTGGGCCATTTTGGTGGATAAAGAGCTGTTGTGTTATACTTCAGTGTTCCTGCACATCACCTACAACTGACCTGGATTTGCAGGGGCTATTTGATTTGTTTTTTGACTTAAAAGTAACTCTTGCTTCTGTAATCTCATATTTCCTTAGACCCCATTGAACACCTTTGTACATTCTGACACAGTGAGGGACAGACACAGTTACATCATTTCCCATTTTGCTTGTGCCACATGGCTTCAATCATTTATTCAGAGATCCCTGAATTCAGATAACACAGAACTGAGACTGGGCCACTAGGTGTTTTCCATAAAATTTGGATTTTGCTAATCTGCTCTATATGGAGACACTTCCACTGATTTTCATTATTTCTGCACAATATTGATAGGAGTAATTAACTGAAGAAGGTGCTGCCCCCAGTTCTGGCTCTCTCCTGTTTGAATGCAGAGATGTAACTGATAGAAGAAGCTTTTAAGTTTACTATCTAGCCATTATATTACTAATAAACCAATTATTTACTAATAAACTCATGATAAACATGCCACTATTATTAACTTCCAGTTCTATCGCTCTTCACACCATTATTAATCACAAAAAAATGTTACAGAGTTACAGTTCTAATAGTATTACTTTATATAGATATGCTCTACTTTCTCTTTTTTTTAAATTTATATATATTAGATTTAAATCCACTTAAATCCATGTTAGATTTGCATACAGAAATAGCAGATATAGTCCACCTGTCCATGTCAGGTACACTCTGCAGGACACCATTCACCAGCTGTGTGCCCTCATGTCTGTGAGCATATGGGTAAAGAACTAAAAAAAGGAGTATTTTTGACTCATAGAATAGAGGACTATATCTACTTATGTAATGAATATTTTTGTCAAAGCCTGTTGAAGTATTTTTCTGTCCTGCACCAATTTCTCAGTGATTTTCATTCTTCATCAAACTCTCCCAGTGTTTGTTTGCCTCTTCCCTTCGGCTGAAGCTCTGAACTTGCCTGTGGATCTTTGTCAGCTTCAGTATTCCCACAGTCATTTGGGATGTACTTCTTAGATTCTTCAGATGTTTTAGTAAATTTTTAATATTTCAGACTTTTAAAAAGAATGAAAAATTTAACTTTTAGAAATCTGTAACACTCACTACTCTTTCCCTGCATCTTCAGATTTCATTATTTCCCATATTCCAATCCTCTCCTGGTTCGAAACAGATTCTTCCTTCTCATCAAATCTTTGAGGCTTTGGCAGAAGTTTGCAGAACTCTGCAAGAATCCTTTCCATGTGTTTTGCCTTTTCCTTTTCCCCTCGTGGATGTTGTGTTCAGCTCTGAACTGGTGCAGAATCCACCTCTGCAGCCAGGAAATGTGTCCTGGTATTAATGTACAGTAACATACAGAATGCTGCTAAAATTGGACACAATGAATGAAGGCATAGGAAGTGTTAATTTTTAAAAAGTATTAAAATTTGACTCTTCTGATCATTCAGAAGAAAAGAGCCAAGGAACAGAATTGCAGTATTATCTAGAGAGCTGTAACAAAGTTAGCTGAGCGTGCAACAGTTAGAAATATAGAAACTGTGGGGAGTTGGAAGTGTACACTTTCCATTTCTTTTTATCATGATACAACACAAATGTTTCAAATGAGCTGCCTAGTTTAAATTTTCACTAAAAGCCTATGGTAAGCCTCTTGCTTCTTTACAATTAAGTTGCTTTTAGGAATGTACAATGAAGAAAAGAGTTTTTCTAATTTGTAAGTACCTCTTTCTAATCATTTCCATGTTAAAGAGAAAATAGTTTTATCAGCCTGAATTTCATTTAATTTTCAGAGACAAGTTACCCAGCAGACTGTGCATATTTCTAGTATTGAGAAGCAGGATGCTAAAAATGACAGGCAATCAATGTTGCCTGGGACCTTTTCACTGGGGGAGGATCTAACTTTGTGCAGAATGTGCTGAGTGCCAAGCCACAGAAATTTGGCTGGAGAACAAAGGTTGCTTTAAAAAGAAAGCCCTACCATAAATATATGTCTTTCTGTTTGTATTTATAAGATTTAACAATATAGACAGTGATCTGCTTTTGTTTCAGCCAAGAAAGAGGAACAAAAGTCAGAATAGTAATATTGCTCAAAAGTTTTGCTGGGTGCATTGTAAAGCTTTAATTCCCTGACAAGGCTTTAAGGGTCTGATCCAAGCACGTTGAATTGAATAAAGAAGATACTTTAATGTTCATATGCAATTCAAAAATCACAGGGTCAATTCACAATAAGAATCAAAGATTCTTTTGGATGTTTCAAGCAACCTCTCTCCCCCTGTCCCCATGTCCCCCTTTCTCTCTATGCTTTAAACTCTCTGCTTTTTTTGCCTTTTTTTTCCCTCTCTTTTTTTTTTTTTTAATGCAGTCTGATGATTCATAGTGGGGACTAAGAATATATTTTATTCCTTTTTAAAATGACAGCACGGGATTCTGAAACCTGGCCTTACTGAGAATGGTGCACTTGAGCAGAATTTAAAAGCTCCTGCAGATCTTTGTAGGATGTAGTGTGAAGGCTTTTTTGATGCTTAGGTTTTTTTGAATCCCACAGCCTCAAATGATCTCATTTTGTTATGGTCAGATATGATTAAATTCACTTATTGTTATGGAAGATTAGGATAAAGCACAAATGCAAATGAACTGCTGTCTGTCTTTCTTTATTTCTGAACTCAAGTGGGGATAGATGTGTTAAGTAAAACTGCCTTGCTTTTTTGTTTGTTGGTTTTCACCTTCCTGAGCTTAATGAGGAGCTGTTTTATGGAGCTACACTTACTGCCACCACACCACTGCAATGCACACTTTTTGTAGTCAGTATTTTAAACTGAAAGCCCTGGGCTTCCTGGGATATTGGAGCACTAATTCCTCATACTCTGTGTGCATTGATTGGAAAATAAGATCCTAAGGAGCTCTAGAAAGTGAAGGGTCTTGGGTTCAAGCATCTGTGCTGCTGTTCCCCCAGTGGCCACATTCCTGAGGAGCTTGTCCAGTCACCTTTCTTCAGACTTGGGGTATAATGGCACATTTAGGCTGCTGAAGATGCCGTGGCCTGTTGGACTGTGTCCCCCACTTTCCCCTCCCTGTTCTGTCCCAGCAGCTCTGTTGTGTGGCACCCAGAATTAAAACCCCGTGATTAATGGGATCGTTGGGATGCACTGAGTGCTTGGCAGGAAGGGAGAGTTCAAGAGGAGACAATCAGATTTTCATAAACAATTTTTCCCCCTCAGATTAGGGTTATTTTTATTCCACTGCTTCTGCTGAAGGGTAAATAATGAAATGAGCAGCTTGTGCTGTGGCAGGGAGATTCTGTGTTGCCTTTGTTTGTCTTTAGTCCTCTTTCAAATGCCACTGTGTCTGAATGTCACAGGCAGGATCCTCTTATGAAATGCCACTTCAGCAATTATCATTTGCAGAGAAGGAAGTGCAGAGAAGATGAGAACTGCAAATCAGTTTGGCTTTGTGTTCTAATTAAGATTTTGATCAAACATCCATCTATCTTTCCTGATCCCTGCTGCTAAATAGAGAGGTGGAGAAAGCCTTGATGTGAATATGGGGAAAGGAACTTCCCCTGTAGGTTATAGAAAGGAACAGGCCTTGTGCTGCAGGAGAACTGTGCCCCCTGAAATGCAAGGCTGCTGTCTTTTGATTTAAAGTCTGTCTTTTTTCTTACAGTATAAACTCATGTTTTGAAAATGGCATCATACATAAGATCATACAAAGGAAAGTTTAAGGTGAAGGAGAGGCTATGATTTTTTCCCAAATTAAACTAGAGATGTTGCAAATGCTTGTCTTAGTGGAAGAAAGAGAATAAAATTAGAGAAGTTTAAATTCAAGATAGCAGTTACAGAATGTGTGCTCAATCAACTTAGCTGTGAAGGAAGAGGTTCATGGCCTTTACACCAATTAAAAAGAGTTTGAATCTTAATGAAGCCATTGAACATCCTGTGCAATGCAAAAGGCACTGTTTGGTTGTACAGCCACATGTTAGCTGTTTGTAGGCTCTGAGCTAATTTTGCCCATGACTGTACAGAGTAAAAACCAGCTGCTGTGTCCTAGAAGACAGAAGAACAGGTGATGCTGGAAGGGAATGCACATTTTGTTGTGTTGGGTCACTGAGAGTTACAGCTGTGGCCTGTCCTGTTGGTTCAGAGAGTTATTACTGACCTGGTCTGGAGGCTGAGGTCAGCAGACTCCAAAATATCCAAACTGAAGCTTTGAGACTTCCTTTTGGCAGCTGAAAGGAGTCAATGAGAACCTCAGAGTGCTGTCCTTGCAAGTGAAGACCTGAACCTGTGCTCATGTCTGTGGAATCTGCAGGGATGGAGGAGGGAGAGAGTTCTCTGTCCCAGGCCATTCTGTAGGAAGGGCAGAGCAAAGCCCCCAAATGTGGTACCAAGGCACAGCTTCCAAGGGCTGTTCAGGCTGGAGCAGGCCAAGGGTGCTCAGGGGGTTTGATTCCTGGGATTTTTGAACTCAGCTATTTCTGAAGATCAGGGCTCATATCAGTGGTGTTGTTTAAGTCCTTTTTACAGCAATGCAGAAAAAAAGTGGACAAGTTTAGCTCTTGTTTACCCAGAGATGAAAGCAGGAGCTCTATTGATGTTGGCAGTGCCATAAATTGATTAGAGGATGCTCCATTTGTCAATTCTTAGAGAGGCAGAGGGCAGATCTGTCTTAGTCACAGGCTGGGTGGCTCATGTGACTAAAAGCACAGCACATTAGAATATTCACCCTCGTAGAGATTTTCTGTTTCCTGGACTGGTTTTACTGCTGAGCTGTATTTAGGATGCATTTTACTGGGTATTCATGAGTATCTGTTGATGTGCATGAGGGGGTTGCCCAAGTACTACATTTGAATTAGTTAGGAAATTGTTATCTATCATTTTGAAAACTCTGAACAAACAATAGAATTATAAAAACTACTTAAAACTTATTCATATGTCAAATCCAATGAATGCTAGAGGTTAAACAATAATAAGAGGGTTGTTTACATGATTTATGAGGTAGGCTATTAATCTGCAAATAAAAGTGTTTCCACTGGGAGGATTTATTGTCTATTGTGTTGTGCAATAAATCGGAGTGATATTAATCTAAAAAGATTTGAAGTTAATACAGGTTCATTGCTTGTTGGAGAGTATTTATAGCAAATAACATGCCATTTATTAAAAACTTTAAATAATGCTTTTGTAATGTGAAATTCAAATTATATCTAATGTTTAAACCACATTACTATCAATTAATATCAGTAATTTAGATTTCAAAAACCATGGGAGCAAATGTCACTAAGTAATAATAGCAAT
Organism: Corapipo altera; assembly: GCF_003945725.1. Lineage (NCBI taxonomy): Eukaryota > Metazoa > Chordata > Aves > Passeriformes > Pipridae > Corapipo > Corapipo altera. The sequence goes on along the minus strand of NW_020884887.1, from coordinate 15,439,415 downwards.
GACCATCTTTGCAAAGATATTTCATTCCACCTTATATGCAGATTACAGCACCCTGTGATGATCTGCTGTTCTCTGCCTTCTGAAGGGGAGATGTGCTTTCAATAGCAGATAATTCAAGCATTTCCTTGAAGTGGTCATTTTTCAGCATCAGTCAGTGGGACTTGGCTGAGTTTTTCTAAGCAAGATAATGGTTTAAATTTAATGATGTGCTGAAGAGTCTCTGGAATTATATGTCTAATTCCTGTTGGAGTACTGAGTATTCTCACATAACAACTGACTGGGCTTTTACATTCTGTATGAGCAGCCAGTTGCTCCTGTATATATCAAATACACAAAGACAATGCTTTTAAAACTCTGACAATACCCTCATTTGGACTATGTGGCTGATTTGGTAAGGGATTAATTGAAAATTGAAACAGACATAAAAAGAATTCCTATTTTAAAACATTGCTCTTGACAGAGTCAAAAGCATGAAATGTCAGTTTGGCTCCTTGAATTGCATCAAATAATATCCTCACTTAGAAAAGGAATTGCACTGCATTAAACTAGAGATAGAGGTGTTTTATCCTTGCAACAAGTTTCTACCCATGGCATATCTACAAACATGGCAGAACTTCATGAATAATAAGGAAGATTTGCTTTAAATTTCAGGGTACTGGGTACACAAAGCAATTATTTCATCCCTTCATTGCAGTATAAGCTGCAGTGATAGCAAACTCACCTTAACACCATATGAATATGAAATATGTTCCAGCCCTATTCTAGTTGAAAAGTTGAAAAGTTTTGTACGGGAACTTCATGTTTTGGGGGTTTTTTATACATTAAGTGAATAATTTTCCTGGAACTGAAAATGAATGGACTGACAAAAGTTCCCAATAACATTTCAGGCCCTGGATGAAGTGTGTTCTGTCCTGACTCCCTGTAAAGCCTGGCTGGAGTCTCTGTTGTGCTGGTTTAGGCTCTTGGCTCATGTCCCAAAGAGTCCAATGTGTGTCCCAGTTGGTGCCATTAAGGTGTGGTCAGTGTGAAACTGGAGTGTGATTCCTCAGGGGACACCTGCACTGTCAGCCTGGCTCTTTGCTTTCTCCTAAGATCTACCCACCTACTGTTATAGAGCCTAATTTGCCCCTGGGTGTCCTCCTGAACCCCAAATCTGTCCATGGGGGGCAGGACACAGTTGCCCCCAAGGCTCCAGGGTTGTCCCAGCAATGCTGAACACACTGCTCATGGCACTTGGGCTCCCACTGCCCCGAGTTCTCCTGCCCCAAAGAGCCACCCTAAACAAATACCTTTACAGGCTACAATGTGGAACCCTCAAAAGTTTAGCCAGTTGAACCAAATAAAAGAATACAAAAATAATTCTGTTTAGCTGGGCCCCAGGGATGCCCTGAGATATGTACAGCCACAGCCAGGTCTTTGGACACTGATGGCTCTGGGCCAGGGGAGCAGCACATCATCCAAACTGGGGAGGCCTGGCACAGTGGGCTGGATAAACCAGAGCCCTTCAAACTTACAACTGGATCCCCTTGTTTCAAATCCTCCTGTTGGAAAGAGAGCAGTGAATCCTCTGCTGCAGTCACACAGTGGTGACAGCACGAGCAAACTGTTCAACAACCTGAACCTGCCACTCGACTCAATTCCAGAGGCCTGAGAGAGAATCAGGAGTTATTTGGTCAGGGGAGAAGAGGCTCAAGACGTGCTTTTGAATTACTCAGGGATTAAGCAAAGAAGACACTGACAGTTTTGATATCTGATGGAGAAAGTGTTCCAAAGGAGAGCAGTTAGAGTATCAGAGACAGATGGACAGAAAATGCCAGTAAGAGGGTGTTAAAGTAAGTGAGGAGCATTAGGGGAAAATGCAGTTGTTAGGAGGCTGGAGACAGATGACAACTGCTGAATTTTGAATAGTCCATGAAGAAGAAAAGCCTGAAGACTGTACAAGGGTTAATGACATGGATATAAAACCTGAAATGATGTTGTAGAAATCCTATTGCCAGAGCCTCTAAAACTGACCATTATATTTCCATGAGAACACTGTTTGAAATGCACAGGAGAGCTGAAAGAAAAAATTGGATTTCTTGCTAGATGTAGAGTAGTATATGAGAAATATCAGCTGATAATTACAGTGTGTGCCAAGTATAAGCAATGCTATAATAGTGAAATGAAATCAGTTAAAGTCAGTGGGACTGTGTTGGGTCAGATTCAGGCCCCAAAATTCCAGCTGCATTCCAAATCTCATCTTGGAATATTCTAGAAACCGAAGAAAAGCCAGCTTTATTGGACTGTAACTTACATCAAAGATCCTTATGTGGAAATTTCTAAATGATTCAAAAAGTAAATGTAATGCTTTTTAAGTTATAAAAGATTCCAAGATGTGATTCTAGTCACATAAGTCTGCAGAGTATGAGACTGGAATAAATTAGGTTGAATGAAAGGGAAATAGAAAGAATGGTCCAGATTGATTGATATCCCAGAGATTTGCCTTGTTCCCAGCAGCCATTCCCACAAGGCTGAGCCTGCAAGGCTGCTGTGAGTGATGTCTGTTCCTGCTCCTGCACTGGGCAGAGCACACAGCCCATCCTACCTGAGGCTGCTTTTCAAGTGCTGTTAGCCAGGTTGATGTAAGGCAGCCACAGTGCCACACAATTACACACTTTTTCTCCAGTAAATTTGGGGTGAAATCCAGCTAGCATGGAAATTACTGTGGCAATCTCAGGTTTATGTACAGAAAAACCAGGCTGGAAGCACGACTGATACTGTGGCAGGATGAGGAACTTCTTTGGACTCCTGATATATTTTATACTCATTAGCCAATATTCACAGTCTTTAGCACTTGCCAGGTTCAGAGTTAGGAATACTGCCTTTAAACTCTTGGTCTAAAATCCAGGTAGTTTTGGAGTTCCTCTAGAGTTAGGAGTTCATCCACAGCAAGGTCTGGTGTTCCCCCTTCTCTCTCTCTGTGCCACTGATTTTATACATTGCTCCTCAGGAACCCAGAGTTTTCCTTGCCCAGTTTCTGTCTCCCGCTTCAATGCTGACATTAGAGGCTGAGATAGTTGGTGTCACCATAGCTAAGGTGAGCTGGGTGACCAGACTGGTTCATTTTGGTTCTGAGTGTCCAGAGCTTCCCTTGTGTTCCTCAGGTGCTGCAGCTCAGCGTCCCATGGAGAGAAAACGCCTGGCTGGAGTTTGGGAACTCCAAACTTTGGTGTCTGTGAGCACTGAGAGGGTTGTTGGAAGGTCCAGTGTTCCTGTCACTGCTCCACTGAGTGTGGAACACAAAGGCCATTTTCCCTGCTCTGCTGCAGTCTGAGAGCACAGCGGGCACCCCGGGCAGCAGCGGGGCCTGCAGGGCCCTCAGGAGCCACAATTCTGCTCCATTTTCAGAGCCCTTATCTGCAGAGTGGTTCTGCAAAACTTTCAGGATAATTCTGTTAGATCATTAGATCCTCCATCCACTTTCTACTTCCTCTGTAGTAACACTTCTGAAAGAGATCTCTGTGCTTGTTCAGCAGCTGGAGATGGTCACTCCTTTCTTTCAAAACTGTGCAGGAAAGCAGACACATAAACAGGTACTTCTTGTGCACTGAGGCCATGATGCCTTTCCTCTCAGCTACATTTACTCAAGTAGGCTCAGAAAAAATTTTATCAGTGTACTTCTGTTCTGAAAACTTTCCTTTAATGATTTTTTGGCATTTCTTATGGAGTTATCTGAAGAAATGTTACAGGATGTCTAAAAGCCAGCTGGCAGTTTCTTGTTATCAGACAACTTCTACTTTTTAGCAAATTCTTCGCTTCAGGGCCTCATTCTTTTCAAGTTTAAGAAGCAGAGGATTTCTTATTTCCCTCTTAATGTGACCTGAAGTAAACAGTAGATAGAAGTGTAACTGAGGATTTTGCTCTTTTAGATTTAATAGATACATGTCAAGATCTGGTTGGATATTGGATTTCAATTCCAGAATTTCCTTCATGCTTAAATTACAGAAAGACTTCCTTCAAAATAAGCTTATTGAAACAGTTGCATACAAAATATTTAAGTTGAAGGAAAGCTCTGCCATAATCCTCTGTTAAAAGCTGATGAATTTATTGTGTTTTTATGAAACACTTAGGGTCTCTCTAAAAACAGTGCACAGCAGTTTGGTGAGAGAACCTGCAGCCTCCCCATGTCTTGAAGTGCCCACAAGGTAAAGAGTTCCCCATATATGAGATATAAGACTTTCTTCCTCCTTTGTATTCTTTCTAGTGCTTCTAATGAAATCTTTGGCATAGGATTCCTGCACAGACAGGGGCTGGAAAGATTTCCATCTCTATTTCATTTAAAGCTGATGGGATATTTGCATAAAATAACGAATTACATTCTCTTTTTTGGAGACTGGTATAAAACTGGCCATACCACGGGCTGGGAAGAGCTGACTCACTGCTCTAATTATAAATCTAAGGCCTAATTAACCCTCCATGACTAAATTAAATTGCAAAATAAAAAGAATGGACAGAAGCCTTTGGACAAAGATTTAAAGCCCACCAGAATATCAAGTATAACATATATTCTGGAGGCTGTTTTTGAATATGCCATGGATGGAGCTGTGCTGTGTTTGCAAATGGTACATGAACACTGGTTTGGGAAACAGGCATTCAGAGCTGCAATGGGGCAAACACTGTCCCCACTAAATGCAGTACTGCAAGGAGCTCTAAATTTGTACCAAAATCCTTTCCTGCAGCATTGCTTCAGATAAGAATTGGTATATTCATTATTTGAAATTCAAATGGATTCATCTTATTTTTTATTTTACTGGAGGACAAACCCCACAGAATATCTGATTATCTGATTCCTGCCAGCTGTTTTTTCTAAGTTGAATAAAACTGCCTTGTATAACAGACAACATGTTTGGGGACTGGGCAACGAAATCCCATTTCCCTCACTGGAGCTGATTCGGCTTCATGAGTCCAAACTGCACTGAAATTTTCCATCTGTCAAAAAAAGCAAATAGACCTGATTCTGAACGGCTGAATGGAAGGCAGTTTGTGGCATATTTTTATTTGTGTCTCTTCCAGTAGATCCTTAATTTAAGATTTCATTGTGTCTTTGAAATAAGGTTATGAATAAATTAATAATGGGCTGAACAGTTCCCTCACTGGTCTTCTCTCCAAGTTTTCATTTCCAGAGATTAAGACTGAGCAAACACCAAAGATGGAATTTCCAGCCACTGCCTCTGTCCTCAATTACTTTGGTGGATGTTCTGCATGATTCCCCCTGATAATTTATTATAGGACTGCCAGGCACTGGAGATTTTGCCAGTAACCAACTCATGTGAGGACAGCTGAGAAAAAATCCAAATGGGCTCCCATTCACATTGGTAGTGCTTGGCTTTTTGGGAGTTCTTTAAGAGTCAGATATTGAGAGGAAAGGATCAAATATTAACTTGCTATTCTGAATCAATACAAAGCTTTTGTAGTGTTGCAGGTTCTGTTTTAAGTATGTTAATGCCTACAAAGAGCCAGCTTCTGCTGCAATGATTTGCCTAAAATCTGTGATTCTGCTTTCCCTGGATAACGAGTTTAAACGAAATATTGAAGTTTTTAGCAGTAACTGTGCAGAGGTAGAATGAGATAAATTTTGGGCTGCTGATTTCTTTTAAAAAATCTTCCTATTAAAAAAACATGTTTCCACAAGAAGTGTCAAAATCAGATGACTTTTACAGAGACTGGTTATTGAAATGAATGTGGACCTTGCCCAGGGCTGTAGCCATTCCCCTGTCAGAGGTGGCAGAGGATGCTCCTCAGCTGTGGTTGGGACTTCAACAGTCTCATTCTAGAACTCCCTGGTTACTTCAGCTTCAGTATTAAACTGCTGTGCTGCTCAATGTCTCTGAAAGTCAAGCTAATGATAAAAATAAATAATTTTAATACAGGCATAATTATTATTAATAACATTATTACTTAAGAACTAACTCATCTGTGGCTTCAACATACCATTAAACCCTGCTGAGTTAATTAAGTTATTATTCTTAGTGTTGGAAAAATTCGTGCTTAGTTTCTGTTGGATCTTCTATTATAGATTATGGCTTAAAAATGGTGTTTGAGGAATGGAAAAAATACATAATTTCTGATATGAAATATCAATGCATTAATAAAGCCATTATTAATACATTTATGTAGATTGAAAGGTATGACTGAAGTAGTGACTATTTAAAATAGAAAACCCAATTAGAACAGATGCCCATACTCATTATTTTATTGAATATATTTTTTATATGATACTTGATGTTTACAAGTTTTAGATTAATGGCATATAGACTGACCAAGCAAAAAACCTTCCCTTCTGAAATTATTGTAATTTAAACAGATGTTCTTACCTTCCAAACTGAAAATTTCACTGATAATGTGACAAATTGTCATCTTAGCTGGACGATATCATTAGATCTGATTCATCACCCTCTGCATTTGGGGTAAATTCTCATCTCCTAAACTGGTGTTCCTGATGGGTTTGGCAGTCCTGCTGACTGACACCTCCAGGATTTGGTATTTAATAAATGGTGTTTCCTGAAGGCTGCCCAGGAACTGCCCATCTGCAGAGCTGGGCACAGCACAGGTTGGTGCTGGGCTGCCAGGGACTCCAAACCTTTGGGACAGTGGATGTTCCTCTCCCAGGTGTCCCTGCTCAGCCCAGCCCTGGAGCCAGCACTGAGTCCCCAAGAGGTTCACAGGGACTGCAGGAGTCTG
>NW_020884887.1:15356775-15432685 GCF_003945725.1 Corapipo altera | reverse complement strand
GAATTCCTTGGACAGTTCTGATCAGACCCAGGGACTGCAGGAGTCTGCATCCCTTGGACAGTTCTGACCAGCCCCAGGTTGCAGCCCCTGGAGGATCCCCAGGTCAGGGCAGCAGGCTCTGTGCAGGGCTGATGCTGGGGGGCCTTCCCAGGGTAAGGTGGAAATCCAACATTAGTGTTCCTGATCCTTGGAGCCCTGTGGGATATGAGCACCTGCACAGATACTCCATCAGATTCTAGGTCTATCCAACACAAAAAACTGTTACTCCAGGTACTTGTAGGTACTTGTAGTACCTGTAGGTGCAGGCACTCATAGTACTGTAGGTCCTTGTAGGTACATACAGGTACTGGCTTCAACTGCATCAACTGGTTTTGAAATCTTGGTGCTCATGAAAAGCCACTGATTTATTTTTTATTGTGCTCTCAGCATCTTCTCAGCACATTTGCTTAATGAACTAAGAGCTCATTCTTAAATTAGAATGAGGCTTAGAAAAAGGTCAAGAGTATTTGGGAGTGAGAACTCAGGAGGTCTGTGATGTGGAATCTGGGGGAGATGAGGGGTCTGAGGACCTGAGATCCAGTGTCAGAATCCAGTCTGGAGGAGGTTGTTTTGCAGGCACTGATGTGATGTTGGTCAGAGCATGTCAAACCAGTGCCTGCTCTGCCTTCTGCTGCTTTAATTCCTGTTTTATCATCAAGGGTGGGGACAAGAATGTCTCAGGTTCTTGCAGTCTCAGGTGATTTATCAAGGACAGTAAATCTCTCAGGACCTTTTGGGGTTGTTGTCAACAGCTAAAATATCAATATCTTTCTTAAGAAAGAACTTAATAACCAACGTGGCTTTTACATGAACACTGGGGTTTTCACTGCAGGAAACTCATCCTTGTAAAAATTGCTATTTTTCTCCCACAAGCAAATGCTGAAAATGTTATTTGGTGTCTTTTATTTAAAACACACAAAAGAAGTGAAAGTTCCTCAAAAGGAAAAAGTTAGACCAGATTTTCCAGACAACTCTGCATTTTGTTTTCAGCATCTCAGCATCCCAGCTAAGTTTCCATGCAGATATCAAACATGGAACATTAATTGAGATCCAGCATCTCCCAGCTGGGCAGCTTGTAGGAGCAGCTTTACAACTCTACCCACAGCATGTTCACTTCCAGGGAAAATTTGCTTCCAGTGTTCCATGCCAAGCATTTTGGGGAGTGTGAGCCACAGAACTCCCAAAACATGGGCTGCCTTGAGCTGAGGAGCTGCCTGGCTCAGGGGACAGTGCAGTGGAGAGGTGCAGAGCACACTGCTCTTAGTTACTTATTTGGCTTTAATAAGGGCAGAATTTTTCACTGATCTCAGCCTGAGTTTTGCCAGATTATGCAAGTCTTTGTAAAGAAAAAATGAAAATGAATTCTGATTGCTTGATTAGGCAAAAAGTATATAGAAATTATTCTGGGCTTTCTTTTCTTTGATATTCTTGATGATTAAAAAGGTTGGGCCCAAATAATATTCACAGTTCAAGGGAGTTTTGTAACTTTATATTTATTGGGCATATACACAATTGACTGGTATGTGCAGATAGTAGTCCCTTTGGACTGTTTTATTTTCTCAGGATATTTAAAAAAACAAAAATAAAAAACCAAACCTAGATATTTGTTTGCGTTATTTCAGTGAACCAGAAGAAAGCTGAATATTAGAGGTCAAAATTGGCTCCCCTGAACCAAATGTTAAGAATTAACCTTTAAAACTCTTCCCTGTAACCCCATCCCTGGGCTGTGGGAGACCCCTGCATGCTGGATTTACCTTTAGGTAAATTACTGATCCAGCAGTTTTCTTGCATTAATTTGTTTGCATATTAAAATTATAAATATTTTACTTTAAAAGATATTTTCATTGTGTCACATGTATTCATGCCAATGAAATCAATTCTTTGGAGGCCACTGGTATTTTTCTTCCAAACAAGAAAACGCTTTCATGGGATCTGAATAGCAGTTGAAATAAAATGAAACATATTTGGCTGATTCTACACCACTTTATTCACCATGACAACCAGTCCATTTCTATTCTATTGCACCAGACCTTTTCTAACCTCTATTCATCATAGCATTGTTCAAAGTGAGTTTATATTTATATATATATATATATCTCTACACACACAGGTGTGTTTTATAATAGCACTTAGTACCAAAGCAGAGCCTTGTGGGCATCCAGAGCTGTGAACCCAGACCAGGACACGTTTCCAGAAGTTTTATGGGATGAGTGTCTGCTGGAATGGGAGGTTATTGAGACTCAGGGCAGGGTAAAGGGACTCACCAGTTGATCTGTGGAGGTCTGGAAATGAGACTGTCATTCAAAACCTGTGCTGAAGTTTGGCATTTTAAATAGTTTCAGTGTCTCCTGTGGGTGTGGAGAAAAGCGAGTTTGGAAAGGGGAGTAAAAGGCAATGGGATTGTCTTGGGTTACAGTGGCACCTCTGGAAAACTCAAGGCAGAAACCAGAGTTAGTCATTCCACTGAATGAATTATCTGCCTTTTCCTTGGTTGGTTGGTGAAGGGTAATCAGTAAATACTGAAAAGATACACTGAGAGTGAATATGGAGACTTCTCAAAACCAGTTAAACTGTATCTCATAAGAAGTCCTAAGTATCTGCAATGTTGATGTAATTTCAAAAATAGTGTTGTTAGGTGATTTTATGTGCTTTGAAGACAGTAGGATGATTTTTCTGAGACTCAGTTGATATTTTTTCTTCCTTTTCTTAAGTGAATTTCCTACTAATTAAATTAATGTGATGGTTAGCTGGCAGTCATTTTTTTCTTGCCAGATAAAAAGATATAACACTTCTTTCAAATAATGGACAGAACAATTGCTACAACAAAACAAATAAATTCCAAAGCTCCCTTTGGGGGCTGGTGCTGAGCACAGGGTATCTCTCCCACATGGGACATCAGCCCAGCTTTGCTGCCTGGCTGGAATCTTGGGAGCTGAGGTAATTAATTATGATCCCAGGGCAGTAACAAACCACTGTGTGTGCTGGGGAAGCCTCCTGCCTGTAAAGTCCCAGCCCTGAGGGTGCTCCTCTGCAGGGACCTGAACCAGCAGAACTGGCAACAGGATCCCTTTCTGTGGGAGCTCTTTGGACTTTGGCCAAAGTCAGGGGGATTTCAGTGAGTGTTTGTCCACAGGTCAGTCCCTCACGTGATGTGATTTTTGATGCACTGGAGTCTTGCAGTTTCTTGATATTTAGTTCCTTTTGCTTCTCTTGGGAAGTAACATATTTTCCTATCAGTGAGCTTTGCTCTATAAATAACCTGCCTTTTCTTTGACATCATCTAATGCTGCTGCTTCTGGTTCTGCATTGGGCACCACACTAAGTAATCCATTCCCACTTGGAAGTTAATAGCCTAAAGATATGTTATGCCTGATATATTATTCATTCTTAGTCATCACTTACCCAAACAAGTAGCTTGTGGTGGTTTTCTATTTTTATTTTTTAACCCTCCTTTAATCCTTTCAAAAAAAAGTTGTTCTTTATTTTCCAGCTTACTTCATTTTCTCTTTCCTTCAAACTTCCTCTAGTTTTTCCATGTCTTTCTTATTGTACACTGCCAAAACTAACTGAAATGTCTTCTAGAGTTATTTAAGAGAGTGCTCTTTGATTTGTGAGAGGCAGTTGGAAATAATCTTTTTGCTTGTTTTGAGACATATTACATGGCAAACAGATGCTAAATTTGCTATTTGCCACTATTGTAGACTTTCATCTTGCAATATATCTGCTTTTACTGAATATAAACACTGAAAATTATTTCCCTTTCAGGGTTATTAACTTACATTTTTCCATAGTGACTTTTATTTATGTATTTCTTTGTAGAGGTCTCATTGGAGCTCTGTTCTAAGGTATAAAATCAGATTTTTTTTTTTTTTTGAATGATCAATATTTCAGGAAAAAATTAAAAAGTCTGAGTCCTTAGACAAATTCATAAAAGGCAAATTCACCTGTGGCTATAAAATCATGGTCTGAATGCATTTCCACCTCAGGAATTGCTGCACAATCAATACACACAGAGAATGTACCAGAGATGAATCACTCCTTTATTGCCTTGTTATTTATGCTCTTTATCAGATCTTATTGACTCAGGTGAAACCAAGGTCTCACTCTTTTCTGACTATTAAGTTCCTTGCAATATAAATATAAATTCATCTGGCTACATTATGGTGATACAATGGTATTAATCCCTAAATATGAAAAGGGATTAGGAGTGGGAGAGCTGAGCTACTGAGTCCATGTTACTTTTTGTTGAAAAAGTGAGAGAAGATGATTAATAGTGGTTATCGTCACTCAATCTGTGAGATTCTAAAGGTGTCTAAGAAGCAGAATTTATTAAGTCTGGTGTCCATATTGGCCAATAGGTAGAATAATGGGCAGAGAGATGAGCACAAAAGAAGGGGAGAGTTGGCAAAAACCTGTGAGCTGTTAGTGAGGAAGTGCACATGGAAGATCCAGCTGACCCAGTCTGTTTGGAGTCCTAAAATATGTCCTACAAAGTTCTTCCCAACAGAATCTCTTGCTAAACTGCCACAAGACAGAAGAGTGAGGTGATCAAAGGCCTGGCTGTGGCAGGAGAGAGCAGCCTGGAAAGCTGCTGTGAGTGCCTGCTCTGTGTGTGCCCACCCCAAACCAACCCTCTGCTCCATCTCCACTCTGCTGCACTCGTCCCTTGGCTGCAGGTGCAAGATGGGTGCACTTAGATGGCACTGCCTGGTATTTATCACACAGTGCTCTGAAGGTTGGCAGTGGCTCCTGCTTTAAACTGGGGCTGTGCTGTAAAACACCAGCTCAGAGGTTTCAGGAGGGCAGTAAAATGAAATGGAAAATGGGAGGTTCAAGGGGAGTAAATTAGACTTGGAAAATGCCAGTACAGCAGATAAACTGCCATTGGGACTTTAAACCCTGAGACAATTGTGCATAAGCAAGTAATTGGTTCTCTACTAAAACTTTTCATTTTAACCTCTTAATGGAATTGTTGTAAACGTGCAGAGTGGGAATCAAGGTAGAACTATTTGTACTTTGTTGATAAAATATGCTCCTGTATAAAAACAGTGCAAGCTGTCAAGTGGCAAATGCTGCCATTTGTCTCCTTAGCACCTGGCTAATGATCCATGGCAGGAATATCAGAGCTGAGTGATAACTGTACAGGGATGGAATCAGGTGTCAGGGCACACATTTTACACCAAGGGCTCCAGTGATGTGCTTTAGCAACTTTCCTGGTGAAGAGAAACGCTGAAAGGGCTTTCCTGTCCAAATAAATTAGTCTGGGTGACAGAAACAATTTACAAAGCTCTAAATGTGTTGTTTGGCCTATTATTTATGAGAGCTAACTGTGAAATATTCAACATAAATAACATGCTGAAAGGTATCGTTAGGATTGTGTCTGATTTAAACCTGCCCATAAAGCACAGGACTGCAGGATTGATGGAGTGGGTTTTCCTCCACACTGTTCTGCCAGGCTACAGGAGATAACCAGATAAGACTCATCATAATGTCAGGATGCCTCTGATACCAATTCTCTGAAATCAGAGTTGTGTCGAGGTGTAATTATCGAACGAACCAAATTGAAAAGCATTAGATTTTTAATTCTCTTTGACCTAACCACAAATCTGCCATGGTACAACAGGACACATCTGTTGGCTCTCTGCCTGTGTTTGGTTGGAGTTCTGGCAGTTGTCTCTTCAAAATCTTGCCCCCCTCTTTCACCAGCTCAGGTATCAGGAAGAACTCCCCAGTGCTGTTTAGTTAATCAGGGGCAACAAACCCTGCTCAGGGAAAATCCCAAGGCAGTTCTGAATGTTCCAGGAGAGTGAGCAGCTTCCTTGTAACTGAGGTGTTCGGGGATAATCATGGAAGGACAAATCTGAGCAGACATAATGTCTGAGAATTGCACATTATTAGGGAAATAATAATTTTCCTAATTATTATGTTTTTATACTATAAATCTTAGGAGGATTGCAGCAATAAGAACATGATAAAAAGAATATCTAGTAATATTATGTTTTAAATAGATTCCACTAATGCTTAGGGATTATGTGATCTGATACCTTCTGGAATGGGGAAAAGCAAAATGGAGTAAATTGATACAGAATTGCTACAACAGAGGTCATCACTTTTTAGTCTTTAAAGAATTTGGGAATTAGTGAGGGAAAAGATCTTTTGACATGCAACAGTCTATTTGAATTGAATTTATGAAAGTTTTACATTTGATTTACTTTTAATTCTCACTTCTGTCTTCTCATTTGGCTTAGTCATCTTCATTATTCCATTTTTGTAGGTTTGAGAGAGGTTTCCCATTTCCTGTGATTTGTTTGTTTGTTTTATTATTAGTTAGTGCATATATATGGAAACACCAAGAGTTACAAATGATAAATCCCTTTCTTCCTGCCCATGGGAAGGGGCATATCCAGGCAAATCTCAGGCACTGTACTGTCTAAGGTTTTGAGTTTTTGTTTGACTCTCTAAGCACAGACTGGGGGTTGCATGTACAGAACCCTTTTCTTATTCAAGGTTGAACCATAAATAAAAATTCCTGAAACAGTTGGAATTTTGTGCTAATGCCTTACACACGGTTAAAATGTCAGTGTCAAACTGAAAAGGACACTTATTAATTATATAATAATTATAGTTAAACTTCCTGCTTCCTTGCCTGGAGTTCAATGTTTTGCTGTTCTTAATCCTTGCTGTTAACCAGGAGAGCAAGGCTCAGGAATTGTGCTGCTCTCTTGGGATGCCATTGGGGTATTTATTACCCATGAGGACCGTGAGCCTGTGGTGGGACAGCCTTTAAAGGGTTTTGTGCATGAACATTCTTGTTAAGCAAATGGTTTTTTTGAAAAAGAAAAAAAACAAACAAAACAACTCAGCCAAACCTAAAAGTCAAGTCCCACCCTGGCTCCTGTCTGTTTTTTTCTGGAACTCTGACACACGAGCAGTCTTTGCCAGCAGGTTAGGAGCAGCCTTGGCAGAGAGGGTGCTGTGCCCATGCACAGGGCAGCTGTGCCCATGCAGGTCCCCTCTGGATGCTGTGCCCAGCTGCAGCTCCAGGACACTGTTTGGGTGTGCTGGGCCCTTTCCCAGGGATTACCTGTTCCCTGTTCTCCTGAGATAACAGTGCTGGAGGAACAGAGGCCAGCCCAGGGAATCAGCCCTGTGCTAATGAGCAGGCAAGGCTATCAGGGAAGGATAGCACACAACTGGTTGGGTTAAACACAATATTAATCTACTCCTGGTGAAAGGAGGGAGTGCTCCTGACCCTGGGAAATGCATTGTGCAAGGTCATTTTTTCACACAAGTGTTGTTGTTTTGTATGTCTTAAAACCAATTTTGCTCTTCAAAGTTATGGTGTTCCAGAGTTATTATTAATAACCTTTGTCTTCCCCACATCTTGGTTGAGCTCCTGCAGTCCTAATGTCTAATCTGTTATTGTGGGGACCAGAGATACCACTGTCAAGTTAGTTCCTAAGCCAATAGCTTGGTTGAGAAACATCCCCTTCCATTAGTGAGGACAGGTGAAGCCCCTTTGACCAGCTTCATTTGGCCTACAGCTGTTTTGGGCATTCACTCTCTCCTAGACAGCATAAAGGAGATCCAGATCTTGTAGACTGATGTTCAGAAGCTGTGGGATAATTGAGGGTTTTACTTGCTTTACTGTAAGATACCTCAGAGGGGTGAATCTCATTTGTGGTGCTGTGTCCTGCACTTGCAGTGCCCTCAGAAGCAAAGCTGGCACTGCACCATGAGCAGCAGAGACACAGAATGAGGACCCCGTGGGTGCAGAGCAGGGTCAGGCACCCTGAGGGAGCACAGGATGAGTTCTCTGCAGGGAAGGGCTTTCCTCATGTTCTTGGTGGTGTTTGCAGGTCTGTGGTAGAAGATGGGAGATCAGAAAGTAAGAGGGATTTGGTGCACAATGAACTCCTTGTTTCGTTTTTGTGCCAATCCTCGCTCCAATCCAGTCCTGCTTGTTTTAGTTTGGCAATGAGGAGTTTCCAGTGAACTCCCTCAGCTGCCCTGGCTCAGTGACTCCTGCTTTCCTGCAAGGTGAGACACAACCCTGTCCTCTCTGACCATCAGCTAGATAATCTTTTATCTGGGATAAACACTTGTCCCCTTGACTGGAGGGATGCAAGGACTTAAGATCTAGAAACATCTCTCCAGCTCTGTGTGCAGTCTGGTGCTGTGCACAGGACTGACTCCAAAGTGCAGGCTCTGAGTCCCAACCAACCATTATTATCCTTCATAAACTGACAGAGTTTGTCTTGCAAACATATCCCATTGTCACAACTTGAAAACTGAAAAACCTTAGAGTTCAATTACTGCTGAAAGATAAGTTATTTTTATAACTAAACTGATGGCTAATAGTTTTTTTCTTTATTATAAGTAGTTTTAAAAACAAATAGAATTTTCAAAATAAAATCTTTCAAAACTGTCATATTAAACTAAGTTCAGCTCTATTTTTTCCCTCTTTTTTTGGCTTATAGTGTAGTTATGCTTTTAACTACCTGGCAATAATCTTGTTATTCACATTCTTACTCTTTCACTTTGTCTCTCCAGTTAATCCAATGAGCAGAAAAATCCATTATTCTTCATTTCAAGTATTATCACTACAGGAGACCACCTAAACCAGAGAACTTCAAATACTTCTATAGCCTTAATCTGTGAAAGAATTATACTCCCTGGCTGTCCAAATCTGTTCATGTTTCCCATATGTGGCAAAAGGGATGCTGTGCCTCTGCCTTAACGATTATGTTCACAGCTAAGAAGTTAATGAAGATGTATTTGGGTACTAATGTGTCATAAAACTGGGTTTGTGGGGGTGTGTGTTCAAAACTATTTAGAGAAGAGTTTAAAAGTTGCAAAAAGTGTAAGAATTAACAGCAGAGTGACTAAAATGTGGAATTTGTAGAGAGTCAAAACTCTTTCACCAGCTGATTCAATTCGGGTTTGAAACTCCATAAACAAAAAAGCCCCTTTCATTGAATGTTCTTTTTAGTGAAAGACTTGTGGTACTTTGCAAGTAAAACTTGCTGACCAAGAGGTGGTGGCAAGAACTGATTTGCCTCCAGGCAGCTTCAGTAGGGCCTGTAATAAGTAGCAATGTTGAGATTGTTGTGAGTGGTCAAAGCCATTCCTTTCACACTCCTGTTTTCAGCTGTTGCCTCATTCCATGGAAATAGTAACTGAAGATACTCCTATGGTGCAGTTGAGATTAATCACCACTCTCAGAAGTTTTGTAGCTCTCTTGACAAAGGTAGTGTTGCCTGCAGAACAGCAGATTTCTGTGGCAGTGTGTCTGTAAGGGACCCGTGCAGAAAACGGGCAAGATCATTATTCAGCTCTGGCTGGCAGCAGTCAATCCCTAGGTGGAACACTGAGGTTTTATTTTTCATCCAAAGTCTTAAAAAGCAATTAGGTTCACAATAAAACACCAAAAATTAAAGATGGAAGGAAGACTCTCTGAAGTAAGTCTTCTAGAACTGGACATGTTCCATTCTAGATGGAAATATCAAGGTGATATGGAGATTTTTTTTTGAGGGGATTGCTTGGGGTTTTTTAAGGAAACATTGGCTCTTAGAAGCTTTTCCTTTTGTAAGGTAATTAAAAACATTTAGGTGTGTCAGTGAGGGCAGAACAAAAAAAATCTCATGTCATGTGGGTTTTGCAGTCCCAAGCAAAGTTTTTATTCCCTTATTTCCCTTGGTTTCTGCAATAGGTTTGTATGTAGTGCATTCCAGCAGGCTCTGTTGCAAGGAAAGTGGAATGATTTTTCCAGTAGAATCAGATGAATTCTACCACTCTTGCTTTACTCTACCTATTTTTCATCATTAGTACCTGCATGATTCTAACTCCCCTGAAATTCTCACCTCCAAAAGCAATAAAGCAACAATTTCTTGGACTCATGGAGGAATTTGAGTTCCCATCTGCTCTAAGAATGATGGAAGTCACTGATATTGCAGGCCCAGCATGGTTTGATGTCACTGGGCAGCTTTAGAAAAGGAGAGGGGGCAGTGGGGTACTGAAGTGAACCAGCAGGATGCAGATTTTGCTCATGAATAATCATAGAAAGCTCTCTGGGTGTTGATCACCTGTCTGAAATAAAAATCACAATTTCATCAGAGAAAATTCCTGAAATACTGAATTTGAGCACTTGTTTCAAGAGTCATCCTGCCCTTGGACATCAGGCTCAAAAAACCAAAAGTAACTTTGCACTTGGGTTCCTCTGAAGAAAAAGACTGAACTCAATCTGAAAGATGAGAGAAGTGCCAGTTGTGTCCATCCTTTGCATGTTGGATTTCTGAACTAATCTTTGAAGCAACATTTGGTTTTATTCTTTCTGACTTAAGCTAATGGGATGAAAATAGCTTCAGAATATACCATTTATTTTCCAATTTCACATAGTCACCAATGTTTTATGAGGCAGCTGTGACATTCAGTGCTCCAGTAAATACTTTCTTGTCTTTTAATTCTGCCTTAAAGCAGATCCATAGTTTGGTGTCACTCACCACTACATGCAGCTTGATGATTAGCTTTTAGTTGGTTAATAAAGGAATATGCAGAATGGAAATCTTCATCTGAACTTAAGCACTTCCCCTTTTCAGCCTGCCTGAAGGGGAGTTCTGGGCATGTACTCCTTGTCACCAGATCTAATTGTTATCTGGAAAAGTGGATCCAAAAAAGTGTCTGGAGACAATCACTCACCTGGAGCAGGTGTGGGTGGGGTTTTTCCTGGTATTCCAGTGAGTGGATCCCAGTGGAGTGACCACATATCCCACCCCCCTCCTGCTCTGGGTGGCAAAGAGTTTCTGCTCAGTTTGTCTTCTTAGAAACTCAGATCCTTCTCTTCTGCAGGTTTTAGGTGAGACCTGAAACTGTTTCCCAAGAAAAACCCTTATTCCTTTTATTCAGAAGGAACATTCCCACCAGTGACCGATGAGACTGAAGACAGTGCAACTAAATATTACTGGAGTAGGAGCAATGGCCTTGGAAGGAAAGCAAGGGATTCCTTTAACAAATTTCTCAGTTGAAAATAACTGACTTTCAGATAATATGTTCCATCTGAGAATGTTGTCTGAGGTGAAATCTCTCCAGCTCTCTCTGAGTGCTGCCAAGGCAGTGATGTCCTGTGTTCTAGACCATTTCATTTAAAGAAGTGCCAAAATACTCTGTACCCTGAACACAGAAACGAGTCAAAAATACCTTATGTTTGGTTACCAGTTAGAAAATACCACATAACAGTTCCCTGTTATTGCTGAAATATTAAATGACAGCTTAAAAAAAGAAAACTCAGGGCATGCAAGCCAGTTCTCCAGGACTGTTTTTCCTTGATAAGCAAACAGGATTTGACTGCAAGTTTCTGAATGCCTAATCCTCTCTTTTATGCATTGTAGTCTCCATGTTTGTTAGGGATAAAAAAGGGGAAATGCATCCTGGTTGTATTTGGAATACAAATTGCTGTGCATAATTAGTACAGCTCAGTAATGCTGATTATCTTAAATAGCTGCCATGGAACAGAGTGTGGGCTCAGCTACATCACTGCTGCCAGTTCTGGGGGTGTTTCTTGTGCTCTTCCAGGTGATGTGGGTGCCTGTAACTTATTCCAACTGGGGACCCTTGACAGCAGGTCCTTGGATGAAGCTCCATTCTGTGCACAAAAGGGGTGTTTGAGTGGGGAGGAAGGAGAAGCTGGTGCTGCTGCTGATTTTATCCCTTACAGCATATGCTGAGCCCTCTGTGAGCTGGAGAGTCACAGTGATTGATTTGCTTTTGCAAGTCTTGAGCCAAATCAAACCAGGGCAGTTATGCATTGACAACACATTAGACGGGAGAAGTCTGTATTTTTATTGTCTAAATTTAAGCAAAGCAAATAAATCTGTTGCTGGTTTCATGCTAATAAAAAATTATCTGTGCTGTGGGATGCCTGCATTTTGAATTTTTGTGGGGGTTTTGTTTTCAAGGTGTCTAGCTAAGGCTTTTGGTAATTCCTGCCCATAAAAGTAACTTTTTTTTGTAAGTTTTGAAATGATAAAGCAGCAGCTATTTTATGGCAACTGATTTGAAATGTTAGTATATAATGCTGTAGTACAGTACACTCTAATTTTGTTTATAGCATTTGATTATCATGTCATTTACACCCAGGGTAGCAGGAATTGGCTGGATATCAAGCAATAAATTTTAATAGGCTCACCATCTGCATCATTTGGTGTGGCACTCAGTGATTTCTGTCCTGATGTGGCAAACAAGTTCTCATTCTTCAGGCACTGCTGCTCTTCAGCTGTGCATGACTGAGCTGCCTGCACAGTCCCTGGGGTCTGACCTGCACATTGGAACAACCTCTGAGAGCCAGACAGGGAGGGACACCAACCCTGCCCAGTGAACTCTGCACCTGCTGCTTCCAGACGGGGCTCAGGAGCTGGGGGTAGAAAAGCCAGTGTGTCAAAACTTCTTGCTGACCCACTCCTTAGTGGTGCTGAGGGATTGCACAGACTGAGGAGTGGGGGGGGGTGATAAAGTGTGTTTTGTGATCAACAAACCTGAGTGGCTCTCGGGTTCAGTGCAGGTGTCAGACTGTCTGCACACCTCGACTGCAGGAACAGCCACTTTGGGAGGGTTGGATAAAGGGCTCCTCGTGGAGTGGGGCTGGAATACCCAATGCCCTGGGGGAAAAAAACCAACCACTGAACAGCCTGAACTGTAAATCTGTGTTTATCCACGCTGAAGCAACTCATTCCTTTCAGATAACCCCAGACTGCAAAGACAAAAAGTGTATGTTCACAAGTCACACAGTTATCTACAGTGTCTCTGTTCTTAAACAGATACTTGCAAATTCCAGCTGAGATGCAGGGAGAGGGTAAGTTTTTGATCTTGTAGCTCTGAAGGGAGTCAAGTGCAAAGAGTTTCCCATGATTAATGCTGATGAATAATTTCATGTTAATAGAGAATAATAATGATACCATAACTCACTCTCCTCACAAAGGTTTCTGAGTGGCACAGATGTGAGTGGCAGCATCAAAGGCATCTGCCACAAGCTGGTATTATTCACCAGCATCAGTGTGATTTGTTCCAAGTAGGCACACAAGGAAATGAGATCCACTTTTTATTTCAGTTAGATGAGAAATAAACCTTCACTTAAACCTTTTTTCATACACAAGCTGATATCAGTATTTCAGCAATCCCATGGAATAAACAGAGCAATATAAAAATTAAGTGACCATTGCAAGAGTGTTGTAACCTACACTTCAGTGGATTCTCTTCTGTATCTGTGCTTTGTGACAAATGTGTGTCTCTCCTTAGAGTGACAGACTCTGCAGAAATAAAACTGCTCAGAGCTCTCTCTGGCAGAATAAGCAATAACACCTATTTGTCAGTCAGCTGCTGCACACTGTGATTAAGAGAAAATGATCAATTCTCATAAGGATGTTGATTATTCCTCAACTTTAGCTCAAATGCCTAGTTGCTGATTATATTCTAAGGTGCTAAAATGCTTTTTTCCCCAGGATCTCTGTATTTAGAGATAGTGGCCCTTTCCTTCCTGCCCCTCTCCTTCCCCCCAGGCACTGTTTTTTACCAACCAGCAATTGTTGTGGTTCTGGACAGGCTCCAGTGGGAGTTCTCCAGCACTGAGGGGCAATTCTGACCAGCAGAACCTGGCCCTGTCCTACTCTGCTTCATTACTGTCTTTGCTCTGGTCACTCCTTGTGATGCACCTAGAAGGGAAGGAAAATGGAACTGTGTAATGTAAGAGAGCAGTGTGAAATAGTGATCCAAGGGGCATGGAAACAGGCACTCAGGAAAGGTAAAAGAGCAGTGAAATAGTACCTGGCACATGGCAATGCTTTCAGGAGGGTCGTAAAGGGTCTTGCCCAAAGCAAACAACGTTTGGTGAAACGTCAGTTTATAGTCCTGTGGTCAAAGGGAGTTTTGGGGGCTTTCCATTCATTGCCCTGCTCAGTTCAATAATCTCCAGAAGACTTAAAGGAGAGAGATTCTGATGCACAGAGAGCCCCCTCCAGACTGAGCAGCCTGTGCCAGGCACTGTTTCACTGGGCTTGAGGGAGAACTGCTGCAAGTGGTGAAACCACTGGCTTTGAAAAGCTCCTTAAAAATCAGCTCTTGTTTTGTGTTTCCGGTAAATGATTAGCACTTAACTTTGGGAGAAGTTTCTCCTGCTTTTATTGTAGCAGCTCTGCACCATCCCAGGATGGCCTGGCTGTAGCACCAACTGTGGCACTAAAGAAAGGAGCTTTTATGGGCTCAGGCCTTTCATTGGGGAGGTTTCTGGTTTGAGAGATCAGAGTCACCATTTCATTTTAGTTTTGTTGGGAATATCGCAGATCTTATGCCAGTGTCCCCATGGCATCCTTAAACATGTCATGGAAACCCTCAGCAATGCTCTCACACACAACAACAGAGCAAAATTAAATTAGAGCATCTTTTCATGTTGGTTTCCAAGTATGCATTTCCCTTAGGAAGTTGTGTGTGGCTGAATGGTGCTTAATTCCACAAAAATATTTATCTGGGCAACAGCTGGAGCATTATAGTCAGACTTCTGTGAGGTAACTGAAATAAGGGTAAGACATGAACACTGAAATAGCATAACTTTATTAGTCATAAACAATACAGATGGGCAGTGGAGGGTTGGGAAACAGAGAAAAGTCAGTGGTTGGGTGTGGGTGGATAAAACACTGCTCTCTTTTTGCAGGCCAGAGCACAGTAACTGAACACTTTGCCACAATCCATTTAAAATCTCAGACAAGACATAGTGGATAAAACCAGGAATGATGGAGAGTGAACTGCACTTAAGGAAATCTGGCTGATTTCCACGTCATTTTCTCCAGCTGTAAAGTTATAGTTTAAAAACCAAACCAAAAAGAAGTATAGCAGACTGTCTGATTTAATAAATTGCAATCAATTGCAAAGCCTAATTATCTCCTTAGGAGGTTGGAGAGATAGTAATGGATGGAGCTGCTTTTCCCTCAGCAGGAGGGGAGCTCACCAGAGCAGCTTCAAATAAACAAACCCTCACTATCAGCCAGGGAAGGACCAAAGTCTGAAATAACAAGTGTGTGTCTGATTCTCTTGTTTGAATTAGGAAAAGCCACAAGTGGGATGTTTGTGTGTAGATAATTGAAACAGTGGTTTAGGGAGAAGTGTCTTCAGAATTCTCTCCAAATCCTAGTGGAGATTATATTTCTGTACAATATCTGAGGGGAAAAAAGTGAAGTATTAGGGAGTCTTGTTCGAAGTTTGACGTGTGCAGTACATGGTTTATAGTTCCCAGTGGTACAGATGGAACTGCTGAAGGACTCTGAGCTCGTAGTCCAAGAGAAAATGCCATTTAAGGTCAGTCATTGTTTGCTTACTCTATAGGGGAAAAAAAATCTCTAAATTTGTCTCTCTGTTAAACACAACCGGCTCTACCAATGCTTTTTCTTTCTCCTCCCAGCAGAGCAAAATGGGAATTTCTGAGCTTTAGAATAAAACCCCACCTTAGCTTTTCCTGTGTGGTTTAAATTTCCTTGTTTTGTTTTGCTTTTTTCAGTATTTTAGGAGTAGATGTGGGCAGTTCTCTTGTGACTCTGACTCTCATTTGCAAACAGACAAAGCAGGAGGTCTCAGAGTTCCTTACACAGCAATTGCTGAGGGCTGCTCTTCAAGGGGATGTGTCTTGTTGGGCTTCTGTGTGGCAAAGAGTTCAGTAATACAACATATTCTTTCACTTCAGGTAATTATCTCCTTGCTTCACAATTCTAAGGCATGCACCCTGAATTTTTTAAAATTTTTTTTCAACTCCCTTGAAAAATTCCACAAGAGTCCCTGGTGGTTTTGTAATTACTTTACAGCAGGAAGAATATTTATGGCCCTTTAGATCTGCAGAGATAGGTATGGACTAAAACTACATTTCAAACAGAAGAAATTAAGCTTTTTTATCCTCACTGGGGTTCTAAAGCCTGTGCAAATAAGACCCCCTTGCCCTGCATCCAGCACTAGCAAAAGATGTTGAAGTGCCATTATATGAGGCAAAACATGCTAAAAAACCAAGATGACAATAAGCCAACACAGGTTTCAAAGAAAGTCTTATTTCAAGGAAGTAAAGATGTTAATCACTATTTACCCTGAGCAGATGGAGCACATAAATTGCTGTTGGTGTTTCCCAGATACAAACAAAAATTAAAGAACCCTAAAAACCCCAGTGTCACACACTGAAAGCGAATAATGACAAGAGTTAAAGGTTTTCCTTACGATTTCCTGAGGACTGTGTTGACACCTCTGACAGTGAATTCCCTCTCAGTGTCCTGCTATTGGAAAAGTTTGTGCTTTTTGGGACCAGCTCCTCCTTGAGCATTTTTCACTGGCTCAGAGACCAACCATTTAAACCTGCAGCCGTTCCTGGGGGTGTGCCCTGTGTCACTTTGGGAATGCCCAAGTGCACTTTTTATTTAATGGAAAAAAAAAAAAAAGCCTTTGTAAGGATCTATTAACAGATTAGGTTTTTTCCTGCTACCACTTGCTGTGTTATCTTGTCAGAACAGCTTTATCCTCTTTTTGATAAGCTTCCCATTGAGGACACACAAAGGATTCTGGAAATCTCTGTATATTGCTTACCTTGCTGCTTTCCCTGCCCCATTCTCTATCTCTTCCCAGAGGCTCCCTTTAAACCTTCTCCCTTATTCCTACTCCCACTTTTTAATCCCAAACCTTGAAAGGTAAAATATTCCAGTTAAAGAATTGCTGGCTCTGTGCCCAGTTGTCACCTGGTTGTGTTCTCACAGCTCTGTCCTGCCACAAGGTCACTCTTCTCCCAACTCCTGCCATAGGGAGAGGGAAGGGGACAATGATTGGGAAGGATTCCTACAAATCCTGCTCCATAAATTCAGCCAAGTGCTGAGGGGGGAGTGAGAGTTGGGTTTTATTGCTTCCTCTTCATAGAGACAACAGTAGGTTTGAGCTCTGACTTTTTTCTTTTACATAGCTTTGCATTTAGTTTGGGCCAAACCCACATTTTCAGAGTTTGCCAGGCTTTTCTTGTCCCAGGGAAGAGAAGGAAGTTCCCCCCTTAGATCCACTCTTGTCTCCTAACCTGGGCAGTCCCAGTGTGCCCCTGGGACTCAGCTGAGCTCTGCCCTCAGGGCTGGGTCTCTGTATCCTGGGGGGGGTCTCTCATGCCCAGTGTGAACAAGAAGTCACAAATTTATTTCACTTTGAATGTCTCACATGGTTTGTTTTTTTTTTCTTCTCTCTCAACTCTAAATATGAAAAACTTGTTTGGAAAGAAAAAGTTAAGTAGAAAAAGCAGCAGAACAAGGGTGTTTCTGTCAAAGCTGTGATCTGATGGATCTGGGGCTGTGGAACTGTCTCCTGGCAAACACACACTCAGTGCACCCCAGGGAAAACTCAGGACATGTTTGAACACCAAAATTTTCAGGTTATCAATACAGGGCATCTAAGCTTCAAACAGATGCCTCTGTGCACTTACCATGTGTTCTGAATGTGCTAAAATGAGCTCTGTTATTCACTTACACACTTCATTTTGTAGTTAATTTCTGCAGAATATCTGTTTGTTTTGCCAGTACTTTTAATGGTAGCTTTGTAGTTTTTAGAGGATATAAATTGTGAGAGAAACTATGGGTTTGGATCAGTTGCTTTTTATTTTGCCAAAATTTTAAGACCTATTTACAGACATCTAAGCAGACATTGGGAATTCCTGGAAAGAAAATTAACAATTCATAGCTTTCCCAGGTACCTGTCTTACAGTGAGAAGTCAAAACACAAGAAAAGGGCATATGCATTGATTCTGATTGCAAATAAACTTGGATATAGGTTAATGTAAGAACTACATTCAAGATATTTCTACCCAAATTAAATAACAATGAACAAGATGTTAATGAGGAGAGACATGTGAAAGCAGGGATATATGCATTTGATGAAGACATAAAATAAATATATTAAGAGAGAAGAAAATAACCATTTTAATGAAATCTTGGAAACAAGTGAAAGAGAAGTGGGTGCTAAGGAATTGGTATAAATTTTGTCAGAAAAATTACGTGGAAATCATTATTTCCTCAATTCCACAATAAGAAAGAAAATAGAATTTGGCAGACATTACAACTAATAATGGACTTTAAAATGGTTGTAAAGAAAGGGCCCCAATGAGAGGCAGTGGCTTTTCCCAGGCACTGATGTAACTGAGGTTGGTGTTCCAAGTACAGGAGGGGGTGGTTTGAAAGGAGATGGGTTGGGACAGGTTCACACTGAGCACAGGGAAAACAGGCTGTGTGGGCCTGCAAGCAATGAACTGAGTGAGGATGTTTGGGATGAGCTCAGTGAACTGTCCCTGGGTTTGACCATTATCCTGCCAGCCCAGACAGGAGCAAAGCCTGTTGATGCAAAGCTGGGAACAGCCCCAGTGACAACAGGATCGGGTGGCACTCTGAGAAATCAGGACAGGGGGTATTAAATGATCATTTCAGACACTGAAGAGATCATTAAAAAGCAATAGAGACGCTCAGCAGAACTTGGATTTCTGCCTCTTCTCCTCTCTGCCGTGCTCTGAAGTGACAGAGGCTTTTAAGGCCAGAAATGCTGATGAACAGACGCTTTAAATGATACTTTTATAATGAGGTTTGAAGAAATAGATCTTCCCTACCCTTAGTAATATGAACTGTACCTACCCACCCCTCAGAACTGTGATTAACCCTGCACCACCCCAAACACCTTCCTTGTTCCACCTGCCCACACTCACTGCAGAGCAGAGGTGGCATTTGGCTTTTAAATAATACGGAAAAGGCAGAAAAAGCATAAAGAAAGATAGTGGCATAAAGTGTCATAACCTGTTGAAAAGATTGACTCTGAGCTGAGAACACAGACAGCTCCTGTGCCATCTGCTGTACCTGGAGATATCTGGCAAAGGGCTGCAGCAGTGTCAGGTGGAGAAGCTACAGGAGACATTCTAAGGTCATGGATGGGATAAAAACAGAAAGAAAGGATGCTGTGTCCCTGTCAGGTGCCAGGAATGGTTTCCTGACCAATACCAGTTTGATGGGGAGAAATAAAGAAACTCCCAGAGTGCTAAAAGGAAATACAAATAGTTCTGAATAAGCACAGAGGGAATAAAAAGGAAAAGTGAACTTGAGGCTCTGCTGTGGTCCAGGGCCAGCACCAGCTGTGTGTGAGAAGTGAAGAGGTGACTCCTGAAATACAGACTGATGGTTCTAAACACCTTCCAGGAGGCATTTGTAGGAATTTAAAGGTCTATGAATCTCAGGGGACTTGGACTTGGCATCTACTCATCAATGCCAGCCATAGCCCTGGAAGAGATTTGTCATCCTACCAATTAATTTAGCCCCCAGACTGCCAGTTAAATCTTTTGTTGTTGAGTGGCCATTCTTAAAAATGTAGCTATTCCCTTTCTTTTAGTCTATTGCTACTTGGAGCAAATTTTGTATTTGTTTAGAAAGTTCTCTATCAAACCCTGCCTTGCTTTACTTGTGTGTTTGGCTTTGGGATCTCACTTGCACAAACTGCAAGGCCAGATCCTGCTTAAGAGTAAAGGATAAGGCCATCACTGTATGCCTGATGTTTTAAGGTATTGGATTATATACCATTCTATCAAAAGGGAAAAATAGCTTTATTTTTATAGTAAGTTCATCAAATATTAAAATCAACTATTTAAATTCAGTTGTAGTAACAAAAGAAGGTGGATTCTGGAACACAAAGTAGGGAGGGAAGTATTGTAAAGCAGACCTAGAAAATAGAAAAGATGGCAAGAGGGAGAGATTCGTTTAGTTGAGTATTTTTCTGGCTAATAATTACATTTGACAGGCCAAAGAACATGCACTCCTTATGGTGTCCATGATTGGAGAGGATATGAAAGTATTTGGAATTTGACTTGATGAGTAATTTCTAAATGCAAATGTGTGGTGGTGGAAGCCTCAGATGAGAGCAGGGTCAGCTGGGCTGCACTAACTCCCCCCCAATGTGGAGCACAGTCAAATTAGTTCCCATCAGTTGTGAACCTGGGTCAGAGCTCATTTTACTGACAGAAATCCTTGTGGAAAGGACCCAGATGTCAGCAACAGAAAGTCCGACGGATTAGTGGGAATGGGGGAGACCTCCAGGCTTTAGGCTGCTAGCCCATTACCTGCGAGGTGAATGCCCTTCCCCCGCCCCAGCACGTGGCCCTGCGACCCCGCAAGGAGCACACAGACCACCAGGGAGGGACGGACGAAAGAGAGAGTTTATTGTGGGGTAGGGGTTTATAAGGCTTTCAGGAGGGTCAAAAGGGGACCAATCACAAGTTCAGGGTCACATAGAAAAAACCATCAGGTGAAGGGTCAACAGCCAATAGAAAGGGGTTAACAAAGGCCAATGGGAAACACCTCAGGACACCTTCCCAGGACACCTTGTGTGGGAGCACAGGGGGTGTTGGGAAGAAGATCAGTGACTCTGCAAAAAGGTAAAAGCCATTTTAAAACCTGTTTAAACCACCTTAAAAACTTCGGTTTCTGTAACATTTGAACTGCTCTCATTTTCTTCACTAATCCATCTCTGACAGGACTTCTTCCATCCTGCATATGGCAAATCCATTGCCACAAGAAAGGGAGTAAGAAAACTGTTCTGATTGAGTTATGGCAGAATTCAGGGAACTGGGCTTATTGCTGCTGCCATGGGTGTTAAGAAAACACCCCAGAAGATTTAAAGGATGATTCTGCAAAGTCCATTCAGTTTTTTCTGGGCTGGCAGTTAATTTTTTGCAGCACTAGGAAATTTAAAAGCTGTATTTGCCATTAGAGTAAAGACATATAGCACTGAGAGGCTGAGCTCCTGCCAGGAGGGAAATAATGGACAGTGCTCTGAAGGACTTGATTATTTTAACTGGCCTTTGTTTGGAAGGCAATCACTACCTAACTAGGATTTTATGAAAATACCTCCTGAGGAGGCATTAGGACTGTAGAGCTGTAGCACTCTGTATTTATCCACATCCTTTTGTTATTTTAAAAGATATATTGGAGAAAAACCCGGGATGCCACTGTCCTCCCCCTCCCATGTGATGGTTGAGGAGTTCAGTGCAGGAGCAGCAGATAATCAGCACAGGGAATTCCTAAAGCACTGCTGGATAAAGCTGGACAAATGTTGCTTTAGTAATCGAGTGGTCTTCTTAGGTTAACTACTTTTTTTTTTTTTTATTATACCATAGAAACTTTCAAAATATTTTTCTCTGAATCTGATCCCTTTCTTAAATCCATCAGTTTGTGATTTGTGCATTGCACTTTGTAGGCTTAGAATCTCTGGAAAATACACTGTTCTGTTCTAATCCTGAGCACTGAATTACTTAAGTTGCTAAATTAATGATAAAGGGTTTAAAGTTTGTTTCTGTAAACTACACATTACCTGATTATTGTTCTACCTGAAATGAATTGACTATTTCATATGGATACGGACATGAATATGGAAATATTCAGTTATACTTATTTATATATGACTATATTTGTTTATATATGGTTATATTTATATATTATATTTTTTATACATACAGTTATATGGAAATATAACTGTCAGATACTTTTATAGGCCATAAAATCTGGTGGGACTGTTTCTCATAGAGCAAAATATCTGTAGGACCTAAAAACTAATTTTGCACCTCGGCAAAATATTTGTAGCTCAAGAAGGGAGGTGAGAATTCCCATCACTTCTAGTTGTTCACGTTCCTATTTGTTTCAATCACATCTGTGCTCCCCTCTGTTCTCTGCAATAAAATGTGTTTGGTTTTTTTTAATATAAATCTAAAATTACTGTGTTGTATCACCTGAACTGGCTCTGATCATACTTAGGCACTGATTTCACACAGTGGAAGTGTGTTTTCTGAACTCTCCGGTGACAGAGGTCAAATCCAGAGCACTGGCAGGATTGTCTGATGCCTTGGATGGACTTTCCAGTGCTGGAGTTGCAGTGACTTGTAGCTCAGCAACGAGCCCAGGAAACTTCTGCAGACATTTTCAGCTGTAGTTTAATGGCCATAACCATGGGCTAGAACAGGGACACAAGTGTTAATTTTTACATTCATCTGACACTGTTGAAAATGGTTTATTATGTAATTAAGGATAAATAATTCCACACAGAAATAACTATCCCAGCATTGACACCCATGAGCCAGGGGAGCTCTCCCTGCTGCTCTGGGCTCAGTCAGATAAGTGTTCATCTCATCTCAGGCATCAGCTGAGTGCTGGGGGAGTCAGAAATTACCTCCCCTCTGCTGGGCTCCAAAGCTCTTCTCTTTTGTTCTCATTGATTGGGGCGAGGAGGAAGTTTGGGCATCACTGCCTGCACAGGAACAGAGGGGAAGGGAACACAGGCAGGGAGTTCAGCCTGCAGGCTGGGGGGATTAAATGAGAGTCACCTGGAAACCCAACCTGCAATAATCAGAAAGGAACCCTGAACTGTTCACTCATAGCTGCTCTATGTGCTTGCATACTTGGAGACTGAAGGCAGCTGCTCCAATGTGCTTTTTGCTTTATCATTTTCCTCTATACCCAACTCTTTTACCACATGCAGAAAAAGGAAATCCCTGAAGTGCTTTTCCTAAAAGAAGGCCAGTCAGAACAGATCACAATTGTAGTGCAAATAGTGTTTATTTAATTTGATTTTCATGTACCCTTCATTGTCTACTGTCTTTTCCATTCTCATTTCCATCTGGAAGGCTGGGAAGGCAGCTGGCTTCCCAGCAGACACCAACTCCCCAATTAGGGAGCTGGCATGCAGCTCTGCTGCCCTGTTTGGGAGCCTGTCTGCCTTGCTGGCCCTCGTGGCACACTTGCCCACTCAGTCCATTGGCACTGGGAGCCTGGCCCTGGGTCAGGAATGGGAAGGGTTCCACTGGCTCTGGAACAGCAAGGACATTGTGTGTGAGCAGGCAATAGAAAACACAGGGATTACAGGGATTTAAAGGCAGTTTGCTGGGTTATCAGGGCTCTTCCCTTGCCCCTGAGGGAAATGTGTTGGGTGTTCCTTGGGGTGTCTCATCAGGGTGGCACAAGGATGCTCTGCTTGTGCTGCTGCCTGTAAACCAGAAACATGCTCCTGTTCCCCACAAACCCTTCTGGGGGATGTTTCATGGGCCTGTAACCTCTGAGCAGCTCTAATCTCTGAGGCTATTTTTAATCCTTCAGTTCTTCAGTTCAGTTTGTCCCCTCTTCTCTTCTGCTTTAGGTTCACATAACTCAAATACTGTGGACTTCAGGTATTGCCAAAGATTTTTCTGATGTTCAAAGCCCCTTCAAAGCTTTCCTGCATTTTCTTTGCTGTTCTGAGAACCAGCAGAGCATGATCCTTAGCTGCTTGTCCTGATGTTGGCTTGCCTACAGATTAGAGAATTATAGAGTCACTGTTCTAATTTAGGGGAGCTGGATGATTGGAAATCTAGATGAGGGAAAACAGAAGGCAAGCAATAAGCAATAAACTTATATAACATAGACACACCTGGAGTGTGAGTGTATTATATAACACAGTTTCTCTCAGGCCAAAAAATTTCACAGAAATTACTTGAAGAGAGATTATTTTAGAACTGATAATTGTGGTTCTTGCTGAAATTCCTGGCTCAGCAGTTTTATTTCTCTTTTCTAGTAGCCTTTCCTTTTCCCCTTCCACTTTCCTGTAGCACTGCAGAGCTGCCCAGCACTCTGGCAAAGACACTACAATCAGTTTTTTGGGACCTTACAGGCTTACAGCCACATCCATCCCCCCAAAATACTGCATATAACTTGGGATCTCCAAGCTGCCACCAGCCATGATTTGTTATCAAACCAACTGAGATTCCACCAGTGCCCCAACAAGAGGATGCTCCACACTCCCTCACAGAGTGAGCATTTCCTGAGCCCTAGTAATGAATCAGGATGGACCCTTCCAGGTTAGTGTTATGAAAATTTAAGCTTTTTGGTTTTACCATATTTTTCACTGAGTTTTGTTTGTTTGTTTTTTTCAGAAGGTCTAAAGATAAAAGGTTCAGAAGGCAAAATTCAATTACATTTAGGAGGCTCATGCTTTTGTCTCTTAGTAAATCCAAACCCAAGTATAGATTTCACTTTTCCACCTTCACTTTCTGGATTCATACAACAGTTATCTAAAGAGAACACAACATTTTGTACACATCAGTTACTGACACAGGTTATTTTTATCTTTTGCTTTCTCCAGCAAACAAGCCTTGTTATCTTCCTTGTACAGAGAGCAGCTCCAGGCAGGGGAAAGGGCCACCCTGGAAAACTCAGCAGGTGCCAAAGTGCATCTCAGAGCTGCCCTAAACCAGAGAGCACCTGAACCAGGCAGGGACAACAGAGCCCACCCTTCAGTTTTGCCTTTACACCCTCACCCCCATCCTTCAGCCTCTCCACTTCCCCACAACAGCAACATCTGGGGTGTTTGTGTTCTAGGGAAGGGGCAATGGGAAAAGGGGAGATAATAGGCTGATTCTAGAACCAAATTCTAATTAATCTGAACACAAAGATTGTTATGTCATCAAGCCCAGCTCCAACTTAGGCAGCATGTGGGGGTTTTCTGTTAGAGCACAGGTCCTCCTGTGAGCTGTTTAGTTTTCAGAACATCCCATGTGGTTCTTAGGTTTTGATTCTGCAGACATAATCTGCAGCTTAAGAAAACAAATATTTCATTTCATCGTAGTGAACAAATCCAGAATCAATTTCTGTGGTTATTGCATCTCTTCTGGAAAGCGTAATAAAATCTAATAGATCAAGAAAAATTCCAGTTATCATACACTGGATGACAATTTTTACCAACTCCTTTGTCTGTCCTTCCTGGAGCAGAGGTCACCAGCCACAGGCCAATGTGCTTTAATAATCTTGGCCAGAAGCTGCTTTTCTTCCCCTTCATGCTTGAGGAAGGGCTGGAGGTGCTTTGCCACCTCCTCCAGGCAGATCCTCTGTGTGTGGGGTTGGAATCCCAGCCTGGGGAAGGTTCTGGCTCTGCTGCATCCTCAGCCTTTGATTTGCATCTGCCCAGCAAAGAGCACTCCAGGTGTTGCTTAACTTCAGGTTTTGCTCCAGGATTTTCTCACTGTCCTGTTGCTATTTGAAGGTGTTGGCCAAGTTCCAGGCACTAATTACATTCTGTTGGGCTCATTTTCCTGCCGTTCCCCTGCAGATGTTGTTTGTCACTCCTCACAGGAGTGCAGAGTGGAACTGCTCTGAACTTCCAGTGCCAGCTGAGAGTTTCCTCACAGGCCCTGCAGAAGTGGAGAAGGGTGCAGTTCACACTGAACAGTTCTGGGGTGACAAACCCACCCCTGAACTGGGACTGTGCCTGTTTGACAAACTGAGACACAGAGGAGCTTGAAAAACATTATTCACATTGCATGACAATGCCAGTGGATTAACTGGCACAAAAGTCTATTTCTGACCCAGCACCAATATTATACATCAGAATTCACTTCAGTGATCACAGATATGAGATCTTAAAAATAGGACTTCTCCAATAGTTATTAATACCTGCTGTTCACAGAGCCTTTGAAAAAAACCTGATACAACCAAGAGAGTTAGTGGAAGTGTTGCAGAATCCTGTAAAAAAAAAAATTAACTATATAAAAGTGGATTGGAAATTATTTTCTTGTTGTAATGATCATGTCTTGAAAATTTAGAAAGGTAGGAAATCTTCTAAGATTTTTTTTTCCCCACTATACATAGTTTGGTTCCATCTCTTAAAGGTGTTCTTTAGTAATATCTTGCCAATGTTTAGTTCTAGTACAGGAGAAAAGTGCCCAGTACATGAAGTGTGCTGTACCTTCTGCCAGAGCCAATATCTCAGAAGGAAATGGAGCCTTTAAAGGCTTTACAGAACCAGCCTTGTGGTTCTTATGTAAGTACTTGGGCAGACATTGTGATATAACTGCTGAGCCTCCCAAGGCATGGCTGTTCTGCTGAGGTGATATTGCATTACATTGTGTCGTGGAATGTTTCTAAATAATAAAAGCAATACAATTTTCTGGCCTCCTCTTGGCTCTGGGGCTGCTCTGTGGGGTATTCATTAGCATGTGAGAGCAGAGCCTGGCTGCTGGCTCAGGCTCCTCTGCTCCACTGATTTAAACCAGATTGGATAGATCTGCAATTCAATGAAGAACTTGCATAAAATTAAATCCCTCTACCTTATTATTTTTCTCCTGCATCTCAAAGCCCTTGTGAGAAATGCTTTAATTAAAGAAGCATCACCACGGCTTTAGTTTCAGTCACACTGGTTCAAACTTTAGAATTGATATGATGCTCTTCCCTGCTCTGTGGAGAGAAAGAAATAAAGTGTTGAGAGGGAGACAAGGAGAAAATATTCTCTCCCTGTGTCAGAAATCAGATCTTGTTACAAGTTTTCCTTTGTCCTTTTCTCCTGAACATCCACTCCCACCCAGCCCAGTCCCCGTTATTGGGAACAGCTGCTTTGGGAGGGTGGGATGAGGGGGGTGTTTGCCCCTGTTGGGTCAGGACCTCTCACACACCTTTCTCTGCCTTTTACACTGCAACTAGAGTGGTGCCCATTTTTGTTCTCTGTATCCTGAGAAAAATTCCTGGTTTGTGTGACTGCTCCAATTTAACTTTTGTTAAACAGATTTACCCCTCCCCGAGTCAGCACAGTCCTCCTGCATCCCACAGTTCCCTCTCTGTGACACAGAGCACAGCTGAATTCTGCCCTGGAATAGCATCAGTGTTCTGACTGATCCTACAGAACCCACCAAAGCCAGGAGTTGGGTTAAAATCAGCTGTTCAACCTTTAACTCGTGCCAGGATGGAGAGGGGATGCTCTGAAGTCGAGACCTTCAGAGCAGAGAGATCAGAGGGTTCACAGGGGTCTCTCAGACTCAGCCCCTGTTCCAGCCCAGCCCTTGGGTGTGTGCTGAGTCCTGGTGCAGTGTCCTGTCCAACACTTTGGATTCTCTGGGGGTGCCTGGCCATGGCTGAGACAGAAAGGTTCACTTTCTATTTTACATCTTACTCAAGGCTGGTCACATAAATATCAGATTAAACACGGTGTTATTCAAACAGATTTATTTATTAAGTGATTCATTCTGGGAGGTTCTTGACTTCAACAAGGGCCACAGTAAAACCTTTTCTTGCTCTAGATTTACACCAGAGTTTGATGTTGTGCACATGGTGTGAGGCTGTATCACATCTGTGTTGTTTCCAGCTCTCCCTGTTGGACCATTTTCCACCATTATCCTCCATCAGACTGATAATGAGAGCACTGGGCATCCCACTGGGAGCTGGGGAGGAGCTGCAGTTTAACAGGTTAATATTTGCTCAACAGATTTGCAGAGTATATCTTGGAGGGGCTAGCAGAGGGGATGGTCTTCAAATTTTCTGTCACTGCTCAGCTTCAGGCACCCTCATTAAGGAACATTTAAAGATAAGATACCTTCTAATTATGCTCAAGGAAGAATAGAATGTAAAAAGAAAAAGGAGAGAAAACCCACACCCAAACAAAAAGCCAACTAAAGCCTGCTTTTCTATTTTTTTCCTAATTATTCATTATGTCCTCGTGAAATTTCTAACCATAAAATTTCCTTCTGTCGTAGCATCTTTGGGCTTTCATTTGTATTTTAACAATTTCCCCTGTAAAAATTTTGTGTTTGTAGCTGAATTTTGGGGCAAATATCACCGTATTTCCTGTTTGATGGAACAGGCAGTTTCCTTTCTCAGCAGAGTTGCTGTGAAACTCATCAGTTACTGTTTGTAGATAACTGAAGTTGTAAAGCAGAAGCTGGTAGAGAACAGCAAGGAACTGTCATTTTTGACACTACAGGAAATAGGAAATAAATCCTGGAAATGCTACTCTCTGCTTATCGTGCCATGGACAATTTGTGGGGATTTGTTTCTTGAATGCTCCTTGAGCAAGTGAAATAAATGTATTCATTGAGGATGCAGTAAATGACAACAGCTCTGAGTAATTATCTTGAAATCTTTCTCAAATGCCACAGCTTTCAAAAAGATATCATATAGCATTTCTTCCAAACAAAGAGCCTCAGTAATTATTCATCCTTATTTTCCCAGGTTTGTTAAATGGTTCAGCGGCCTGACTCTGGCAGAACGAAGGAAATGCAATAGAAGTGTAATCATATATTTGTGCTGCAGGTTTGGCCATGGCTCTGCATTTCTAGAAGAGTTAATGCCCATTAAACTCATCCATCCTGATGTGTACACAAGCTCCTGTATAGTTCTGAATAATTTTTTCTATTTAATTTACTATTTATTTAATGTATTTAATTTATCTATTGGCTTATTTATCTATATTAAAAAAAAATCTATTTGCCATGGTAGTGTGAAAATACTGCCAAGAAGCATGCAGAGAGAAGGTTCTGCTCCCCAGTCCTCTGCTGGTATTCCATGGATCCTCAAAGTGCTTGGCTGCTCCAGACCAGTGCGACAACCATGCTCTGCTCTGGAGGTGTAGTCAGCAAATGGCTTTTTACAGAGGGTGTGGCAGCTGAAACTCTGCAATATTCTGGCTCTGCCACAAAGGATTTTCTTTCCTGTACCCAGACCAAAGAGCCCCATGTGCAGTGTGCACATTGGAGTGCACAATGTGCCCAGCTGATCCCCTGCACTGACTGATCCACACAACCCTGTTCCCACCCAGATCCCAGCAGACCCCTCCGAGCTGGGTCAGAGCTGGGGGAGCCCGGGGGGTGTCTCTGGGAGCACAGCTCAGAACTCTGCTTTGATTAGCAAAGGAAAAGCATTTTCTCTGCCTCTTGAAAATCAACCTGGATAGTCTACAGTAAGGATGACTTCACAACCCCCCAACTTAAAATGGTGAACACTTCAGAGTTTTTATAGAAACCCACTAATTTGGAGATATTTCTATGACAGGAGGCTTTAGGATAGGCTGTCAGGTTTGGAAATCTGCTGTTCTTCCCACGTGTTCCAGACTTTCCCCATCTCCAGAGCCAAATCTCCTTCAGAGCCCTCTCTTTCTTTTTCCTTTCCCTCAAGCAAGCTAATAATAGAATCCAATGTCTCCAGGATATTTTGGAAGGATGGGGTAGGGTCTTCCCTTTTTTTCTGTTTTTCCCAGACTAACTCTGCCTTCTTCAGGAGGTGTTTGGACAATGCTCTCAGGCACATGGTGGGATTCTTGGGGCTGCCTTGTGCAGGGTCAGGAGTTGGAATCGATGACCCTTGTGGGCCCCTTCCAGTTCAGGATATTCTACAATTCTTATTTAGAAAAAAAAATGTGAGGGAAATGCTTTTGTTCAGCTTATCACACCCTAAAATATCTGTTACTTTTAAATGCAATGTTTTTAATATAGGTCTTTCTAATTTTAGAGAGCAGAAGTTTGTTTGGTTATTACAACATTAGCTGGGTCCTATAGTTAACAGTTCAATTCTTCAAGGCTCTGAGCAGACATTAAAGAGGTCAGGTGAGGAGACAAACAATCCCCAAGGGATTTGCTTCCACCCACCATCTTTGCACTGAAAACTCCAGTGTAATTTATAAAAAAAAAAGAGAAGAAATGAAGCCCTTCTGTGTGCCCATGTCAACTGATCCCTCTCTGGGACAGCACAGCCAGGCCTTTGGTGGGGCTTTAAGGAGCCACTCAGTTCATCACCTCCCTTTTCATCTCACTGCTCTGGCCAAAAAGCCAGAGAGAAGAAACAGGGAAGAATCATCTGAGCTTGGCTGCAAGGGATGGGGAATTCCAGGAGCTGACTTGTTTATAGCCACAAACAAGGACTTGAGTCCCTTTGGCAGCTCTAAAGCATCTTTACTTGGCAGGAGTGGGGATGACAGAGGTTACAGATATCAAACTTCTCAACTCCTCCTTCCTTCCCCCAAGACAGGACAGACACTTTATAAACAAGGGAGACTTTGCAAAGTGTCCTGAGCTTCCCCTTCAGCCCAGGTGTGACTTCTGAGCCTCCCAGGGGAAAAAGGATCTCTTACCTCTGACCAGCTAAGAAAGCCCTCTCCAGTCCCTCTTTATTCCACATTCTGATAGAGTCAATAAGGCAGGAATAATTTGGGATTCTGAACCCAGTTTGCCTGCCCTTGCTAATTGTGGATCCAGTTTTCCCTTCAAACAGGATCTTTTCTTCCCAGGTGAATGTTCAAGGAGGTAAGACATGACTTGTGTTACTGTCTTCTCTCTGTCCCAGTACTGAACTGGGAAAGTGCCAGGGGGTGGGACTCTGTGGAATACATGGATTATTCTGTGTCTAGAAAAGGACTTCTTTTCTTTTGTGAGTGCTGTTTCCTCCAGTTGGATCCAGAGGGTTGAATATGGAGCTTTACTCTGCATTTTGCAAAATGTTCCAGGCTTCCTTTCACTGAGACTCAGTCAGTGCAGCTGCTTAATTAACTGTTTCCAAAATCCAAGAAACTATAAATCTTTATCCCAGCAGGAACTGCATTAATATTCTCAGTGATGAAAGGCAAACAAGATAGTGTGTCACAGCAGGATGTCTCTTTCTATAGGGACAGATATTCCATCTTGTTATTAATGGTAATGTTTTGTGGAACTAGTATAAACAGATTTGTTTTGAAAAGGGAAACGATGCTTTTGTTATTTTTTGGAAGTAAATGTTACATATTACTTAAAATAGAAGATTTTTACAGGTCGAGGTAGGTGATGGCATCCCTCATCCAAGCAGATTATCATCTCACATGAAGATTTGACTTGGTTCACAAAGGTAGTTCTTTAATGTCAAAATTTAAAATAGGCTGCAGTAGCATATATATTGTTTGGGGGTTTTTAAATTAAAATGTGACTAACACTTCCCCCCCAGACATATAAGGGTTTGGACTGGTGGCATAAAATACAAAATCTTGAGGAAGGCCTTAGTCATTATTTCAAAGCCCAAATGAGGTTCCTCAATAAGTTGATATTGTGAATCTTTTTAACAGTGTCTGAAACCTGTAGTTGTTTGTAGGTAAAGCAACAAAATCTTTTTTATTAGTATTGTTATTTAATTCATAGGCCCCTGTGCTCAGTCAGTTCCCAGTCTCAATCAATCTGGAACAATTCTACTGTTTAAAAAAATGAAATTATATAAAATCCCCTCACAAGCTTCTTGGTTTCAGGCAACCCTAGAAATGATGGAAATTCCCCTTTGCCCCTGTAGTGCATAAAGACTGACCAGCTTGAAGTGCATTTTGCTCTGAGTTGCCCAGGAAGGTGAAGAACAAGGCTCTCATTTCATGGAGCCAAAGCTGAGGCACCTGCAGTGATGAGTTTGCACCTCTCCCCTCGTGGTGGCCCCAAAGCAGAGCCTGTGCCGGGGTCACTCCAGCCCTGGTTGAGCCACCAGAGATCTCAAGCTCTGAAAGTTATGCCAGGAGGGTTTCCTAAACTCTTTAGGAAAATGTAGATTATTTCTACCTCTTTACTCTGTCCTCTGTGTGACCCCTCATTTCTGTTGTGCCTGGGGTTATCTCCAAGGTGTCTTTGCTCACCTTGTCATTAAATAATGTGCAGCTGATTAACACTTAGAACTGATTTGGGAAAAGCCTTCTGTAGATTTCTCCATAAAGTAAGCATTAGATGGGAAGTGCTTTATTTTGGTTTGGTCTAGCTTTCTCTTTTTTTATTATTATTTTTATTGGGGTGTTGTTCATAAATCCCAATTTGATCACCAGAGTTCACTCCTATGGGTTCCAGGACATATCCAGCTTTCAGCTTACTTGTATTACCTCTGCCCTTTTGAATCCAACTGAAATTCAATAAATGGATTTAGAAGTAAAAACCCCTACCTTAAAACCAGCTTAAGGCTGAGGAATGAAGATCCCAGTTCTGCTGGTTACCCCTGACACCCTCACTTGCCATTAGCATTTCAACTATTTCAGATGAAAATCTTACCAGGTGAGAGGCAGAGAAGGTCTCCTCACTGGTTGTAGATTAGAAGCTTAATTTTCAAATAGCAGATACACAAGTTGTAACTCACAGACTGGTTAAGAAATCCCTCCCTGTAGAGGGGCTCCAAATGCCCTGGAGCAATGCTGATAACAAAACCCATTTCCTGTAGCAGTGATTTCCACTGACCACATCTCACCTTGGTTCTTTCCACAGGCTGTAGGAGCTAAGCAGCTTTTCAATAAATTCAAATTAACTAAAGGCAAACAAAAATATAATTTAGTCTCTTCTGGAAGTGTTTTCTTCATTCACGTGTCACAGATGCTCTTACACAACAGGTCACATTAACGATTTTTTCCAGTATTATGTTAGAGAAATAATAAAAATTATTTATAGGAATCTGTTGGGGCCAAGGCATTGGGCTGAGAGTAGCAGGAAACAACCACAGTTGGTTTTTTGTTTCCCTGTTGCAGCAAGAAGTTGCTTTTCTGGCAAAAAAATGAGTTTATGCACAAAGCCATAGGACCAAGAAGCACCATGAGAAGAGGGAAGAATGATAATAGAGGCTCATACATTTTAGCTTGTAAGTGCCATTACCTAACATTTAAGATACTGTGGGTTTTTCCAGTCCGTGTTCAATGCTGAAAAGAGAATAAATATTGCTGTAGTATTCCTAGGTAAATTTTCTGCTTCAGAACTGATCTAAGAAATACTCATTAGTTGTTAATATTCAGCTGAATAAGCAAATGTCCCTGAGCAGTGTATTGCACATGCACAGAAATAACTGACTGTACTTGAAGGAGCTTTTGGTGTAACATGTATTTCACAAGAATTGCAATTGAGAAATGCTACTTTAGAACTTAAAAAGGAAAAGCTCTGAGACCTTGATGTTTACAAAGCAGTGAAGGGGTTTTCAGGTTCCAGGATATTCAGAGCTAGATTTTCAGAACTTTAAATTAGAGGGTATGTAGGTGATCAGCACCTTTTGTTGGTGAAAAAGAGGACAAGATTTCTGAGCACTACCAGGGATCCTGAATAAGAGTTTCCTGAAACGAGTGGATAATTAAGAGTATTTTGTGCAGGTTTCAGTGTCCCTGTCTGTGTGCTGCTCATGAGGAAAAAGAACGGATTCTCCAGAAATTCTTATCCTGTTGCATTCTGCCTGGCTGAGGCCAGAAAGACAAGATATGATAGATGTTCTCAGTGGATACAAAAATCAGGTGATTAAAACTCATTTAAGAAAAAACACATAAAGGAATTTGCAGGACAGGAAAGCAAAACATGACTGTAGTTGGACAGTAGGAAAACATGATTAGGGGACCTTCTACCCCAAATCCAAACTGCTCTGGCCACAGGATGCAAAGCCCAGCCTTGTATGAAAGTTCTGCTCACTCAGGGGTTTGTTTTCTGCTCTTTGGCACTGTCAGACTGTGCCTGTTCTCTGCCATTTGCATAAACTCTTCATTGACTATTCTGTTTAGCTTCAGAGAAATTGCTCTCAATTCCTGTCAATTTTTACAGTATATCACATTATGATGTTTCTTAAGCTCTTTGGATAAAACTGTGTGGTAGGAATACAATTATCTACAAAATGTTGTAGATTGGGCCTCTAAACTACATAATGTCCTGCTAAATCCCTTAAAACCAAGGCATTCCCTGAAGGCTCCCTGGAATGATGTCTGACTTGAGGCTGTATGAACAGTAACAGGATATGGCCTAGCAGTTTTAGGGGAATAAACTACTCCAGGCTTGTTCCACATGGGAGTTTTGTGCTCTTATACTTGGCTGTAATTGATTTTTTTTTAAGACTTTGGGGAAAAAAAAATGAAGAAGCAAAGGAAATCAAAACAACACCAAAATACCTGTTATAAAAATAACTTATCTCCATGTAGTTGATATGGGGATGAAGTTCTCTGCTCTCTATTTAAACAGTGGCAGTGTTCTCTAATGCCTGCTTCAGTCAGGTTGAAAGACTCCCATTTATTTCACTGGACCCAGTAGGTACATTCAGTTCTGGAGCACTTCCCCTGAAAGGAACCCTTAGGATTTATTTGGACAAAATAATTTGACCTTAAGGTGACTTCTGGAGAACAGCATTTTATCTTCACTATCTGCCCTAAAAAGGGAGGTTGAGTTTTAAATGACACTTTCAGATCAGTCCATTTTCTCACCCTCTTATTCTCCAGTTGATAAATTGATTGATAGTCACTGGTTTTAATCTACATGACACTTAATGAGGCCTCATTAAAGAACTTACATGTTATTTAAATATAGAAAGTGTCTTTCTGTATTTCTTTAGGGCAGATTTAGTGTTTATCTGAAGGGTTGGTTCAGGGATGGATGGTTTCTCCTTCTGAGTTCCTTTGGTGCCTCCACTCGTGTCAGTGTTTGTTGCTGAGGTGTTATTTGCTTGATTTTAGGCACTTATGAAAACAGGAAAACAAGTAACTGAGAAGTGTTGAAAGACAGTCAGATGTGTCCTAATGATTTTCTGAACTTTCCCTGGCAATAGAACTCCTGTAGATCTCAGAGCTTCAACAGTAAATGTGGAGGCCTAAAAGCAAAAATTAGAGCTCTTCTTTGCCCTTATTAACAACTGGTGATTAGCAGGAAAATTTACTGTGGTGATCTGAGAGTGTTGACATAATTTCAGCTAGGCATTGTGAATCCCAATTTCTGGGAGTTAATTTTTGAGTCACACTTTCAAAGCATTTAAATTTCCAAAGTACTTTTGGAAAGGATGTTTTCTTTTAGTAATGAGTGGATTTAGAAATCTCTGTGGTTCAGCCCTTCACACTCCCAGGCTGGCATGTTCATTCCCATGGAACTGAGCTGGAAAGAAAAGGCAAAAACAGTGAGTTGTGCTCCTTTGAGAGACATCCTTCCAAATAATGTCGTGCTTAGACTATATCTTGCTGCTGAAAGCCACTCCAGAAAGTCAGAACCCAGGTGTCCCAAATGTCCCTTTCATTGAACAATGTTGTCTGTCAGGGCAGATCTGCCCTGGCTGCAGAATCCCCCCCCCCACAAACCATGGTCATTGCCCTTCCAGTGCCCCTCCTCACCCTGCCCTGCTGCAGCACCACGGCACAGGAGGCACCTTCTCACACACCCTCAAATGATTCCACAGGTTTAGGCCACCAGGACTGTTGTCTCTCATCTCCTCTTGCTGACTTTCAGGATGTTCCCAGCTCTGATTCCCTCCCACCCTTTCCTTCCCTCAGTCTCTGACAAGGTCCATGTTTTCAGAGCCATGGAGATTTTTCTCACATTTGACAAGTCTCCAAAGAGGTCACGACTATAGGAGCAGACAAGAAGCTGGGCTGCTGGACTCCTGCCAAAACTGTGCTTTACCTGAACCAGTCATTTGTTCTCTCTTCAGCCTCCTCCAAAATGAGTTTAGCTTTTGTTAACACTGCAGAGAATGTCAGAGGGATTTTGTAAGGTCTATGTGAGCTCTTTGTGCAGAGACACTCCCAGCACAGGACAAAGAAATTCTGTCTGAATGCTGGGAACTGCTTTCTGTCCAGAGTGTAGCACAATGTGATTCTTTGATTGATCTATATTGATGCAGGTTTTTTTGGTGGAACAGAGATAGTTGAGTCGAAATACCTTTAGAAAGATGGGAGCTATGTTTGCTGCCACCAGTTACACTGAGGGGAAAACCAGTAACAAAAGCAAACCCAGAAGCTGGGGAAATTTAATTTTACTCTGATTGGTTTGTGACACCCACTTTTGTTTTGGAGTTGGATTTTGTTTTATTTTAGGGGTTCTTTTGGGGTTTGGGGTTTTGTTTGTTTGTTTGTTGGGGTTTTTTTGGGTGTTTGGTGTTTTCTGTTGTTTTGTTTTTTTTCCATAAAAACAAATGTGAAGTAACACTCTGCGTCCTTCAACTGCTGTTTTAAAATACTGGATGGAAAATCATCTGCCCTCTGCTCCTTCAGGCACAAATTCTGTTTTGTCAAACCAGACATTTGCAGAATGTCTTGGAGAATTGGTTCTCAGGCCAAGTTACTCTCTGTGCTCTGGTGTGTTTGCAGAATGGAAAGATGATGTTTCACTCTGACAGCATTGGCAGGTCTGTTAGAGGGATGATGGATTCTCCCCAGCCATCAGTGGGAATTGATGTAAATCACCTCCTTGAAGGAGGCAGGGCAGTAATTTCAACAGAAGTGCAAAGTTAAATGAAACCCAACCATTAGCCTTTATTTATTCAATGATTTAAATTGGTTTATTGGCAAAAGGCTGCTTTTGTAGTTCTCACAGTTGCTGTTATAACAAAACCATATGCTTGCTTTGGTGCATATCAAAGCTCATTAAAACGAAAAGAAAAATTAAGGAGGAATCTGTAATGTCCCTTTAGAGACTTCCCAAATTGCAGGAAGATTCAGAGCTGAGCTTTAGCCAGGATAACTTGATAGGATATATTCAGAGTTTTTAAGCTTACAAATGACACTGATAGCTGGGTTCAACCTAAAGTGGATCCCAAAGTAAGGTCTCTTTAATCAAACCCTGGTCTGAAAGGTCAGATCCTTGCCTTCCATTCCTACTTTCCTTCCTCTGTGATAGGGCTGTTGCTTTTGGGGTTGAATTTTATTCTGACAGATCCCAGGTAGTTCTGTAGAACTCCAATGCAGCTTGTTAATACACTGAATTTCATGACTGTGGTATTTACAGCACTGCCCCAGTTTGGGTCTGATCTGGAGCCCTGAATGATCCATAAATATGGTCTCTTTTCATGTATGTGCTGGTGTCAGGGAAGCCCAGTGATATATAGACCACACTTCTCAGATTCTGCACTGAGCTAAATTTGGAGACTGTGCTTAAAGTTCTCTGAGTTTACACCAAAACAGGTTTTATTGCGAGAATATTGTCATTCTTTACACATATGCGAGATATGAAGCTGTAAGCTACGTGAGTTTAGAATTCTGAGATGGATTAACGTTTTAATAATTTGGTCCTTGATTTCCATTTTCTTTTTAGAGGCTGTAGTTCAGTGTGTTTGTCCTAAATTGCTTCCTGTGTTATTTTTAATCTGCCACTGATAGTGGGTTTTTTAATTTAAAAATCTGCCAACTTCCAGCTAGAATCAAGAATAGATATCCCTTTAAGGTCTGGGCAATGTACAGAGCAGGTCATTACATTTAACACTTTTTAAATTCTCTTTGGGTATGCTTGCAGGATAATCTGCTGAGGATAATCCAAAGGAACCCTCTGCTCACAGCTCCTCTTCCCCACACCAGTGACCATCAGTGGGGGTTTCTTGTGGTGCTGCTTTGAGCTGTGGGTGTTTAATTTGAGCAGCACTGCCAAGGGAGCTGGGGGTGTTCAGAGGGCTGGGGGAGATCTGGTTGTTCCCATCCCCTGATGTGTTGTTGCTGTTGGTTTTCCCTCTCCTGGCTGGTGCTTGGCAGGGAGCAGACAGGACTCCCCTGTGTCCTCTCCAAGAGCCTCGAGCTGTCCCAGAGCTCACCCTGCAGAGCAGCTCCTCTGCCCAGCTGGGTCTCCTGGAAGGAGAGAGGAGCTTTGGGGCAGAGTTTATAACCTGGGTGAGCATCACCAGGGGAAATATTTTCATCCTCCCAAAGTGGGGCAGAAAATATTGAGAAATTTAGAAATAAAGATGGGAACACACAGAGGCTCAGTTGAAACGTTCTCGGTTATTTCTGCTGTGTGGTCAGAGTAGATTTGGAGTTACACTGCAAACTATTGTCTGAAACAGAAAATGAGCATTTAAATTAGATCTGTAACGTAATGGGCCATCCGTAGTTTTGACTTTGTAGTTTTACTGTGCTCAGAAATCCATCACAACTGATTTTACCTCACTGCCTGTTTCTATTGGAAAATTTTTCAGAAGTTTTAAAATTCAGGAAATACCCAAACTACCTCCAGTAGCTGGAATCCTGCCATATGCTGGTAACTTTATAACAATAAATATATAAATAACTATTTACTTGATCACCTGTGACTGTCTTGCACTCGTTTTAAAATCTGCTGTTTAAGTATCATCATCTTGCTTCACAGACCCCAAAATCCTGGTTTTCAGGGACAGATAAATTGTGTTGTTCAGGTTAAGGTGTAGGAAGTTTACAAGTGCAATAGAAAATCTACAGTTATTTGAAACTATAAAATTATATATTTTATATCATGGAGCTTCTGGCTGCAAAGGGAGAACTCTGCCCAGGGAAAGTCCATGAGGACTCAGTGAGAGCCTCATTCCTCCTCTCTGTAATTTTTAATGTGAT
Organism: Corapipo altera; assembly: GCF_003945725.1. Classification (NCBI taxonomy): domain Eukaryota; kingdom Metazoa; phylum Chordata; class Aves; order Passeriformes; family Pipridae; genus Corapipo; species Corapipo altera. The sequence goes on along the minus strand of NW_020884887.1, from coordinate 15,394,567 downwards.
GTCTGATTTGGCAGACAGTTTAATGAGGATTCTGATAATTAATTCAAACTTAACTGTTGAAAATGAACAATTGGTAATTAAGTGGATGTGATGTGATGTGTTGGTGTAACACAAAGCCAAATGCAGTTAATTTTTTTAAACAAATATTTGCATTATTTGAGTAAATGTTCTGTAATGCCAACCACACTACTTTGTTCTATTTTGTTTTAATTGCAATCTCAGTTTATTCAAAAATGACTTGCAGTGTTCCTAAGAAGGCAACCTTCAAGGTCAGACTTAATCAAAAGGTAGATTAAGTCTATCACTGTGTTTGGCTACAGAGATAAAAAGAGTCAAGTTTTTTCTTCACAGTTACTATATAGTTATTCACAAAATTATAGTTTATTCACCATCCACAGCATGGAGTTGCAAGTCATTAAGAGAATTCAGTCTTGCCTTGAAGTGAGCCACCATGGATTTATTTAAAAGTTTAATCATGTTCCACGTCTTATTCCAGTTTCCATAATTGTATCTGATACAGGCCAAAGCTGCATTAATGAAGGAATGATTAACACTCTTCTTGTCAGCAGCAGGGTTTGATGGTCTCTGTGCACAGAGAGGGGGTTGTTGGGACCCTTCTGCTGGCTGAGTGTGAGCAGCACTTAGTTAGAAATGCCCCCTGAGCAGGGGGGGAACTGTGCTGGGCAGAGGGCACAGGGGTGAGAGGAGCTGCTGCCAGGGCAGAGCTGAGCCTACAGGGACCCAGAGCCCTCCCCTCCTTCAGCTCCCAGGAGTTCTGAATGTGCTGCTCTGCTGAGCAAGGCCCACAATGGCACTGGTATTGATTTAATTTATTTTTTTCCATGAATTTCTCATTCATTTTCTTCCACTGAAACAACTATGAGGTTCTAGGGAGGAAAATCAAACTGCCAGTAGTAGGTTAAATTTTGCCTTCAGTGAAATCAAATTCCCTTTGTTTCAGTGTAAAAACACTTAGGGATGTGCTAAGCTCTCTTGTAATAACCACTCAGTGTTTTGCTAAAAGAAAAGAACTGGAAACTGTTTTCCCAGGGACTCCAAACACAGACTGAATGAAATCTCAGCTTTCTGTATGAAAGCCCTTCAGAGAATTTGTCATCTTTTTTTTTCCTCTGTCTTTCCCAAATATTTCTAGAACTCAGATTAACCAGCCAAGTATGGCACAAATTTCCTGTGTGTTAGTGCCCATCAGAATGGCCCAGATCATCAGGAATGCTGGAGAACCTGGGGCAGATCCAAAAGGGAAACCCCAGCTCATAATGGGGTTGGGTTCCTCACAGCAGAGAGGAGCCTTTCCAAGGGAACACAAGATGGGGTCAAGGATCCAGACAGGAGGGACCCCGGGTGACAGTGGGGACTCCAGGCCAGCCTCTGTCACAGCTCCCTGCAGTGTCTTCATCCCAGTGCTCAGGGAAAAACTGGGTCTGCTGACAGAGCAATTGTGGTTAACAGTGTAAGTGAAGAGGTTTTCAGTTGTGTCTCTAGAACGAAAAGAAATAATTCAGAAATGAAAGGGATAAATGCTGGAGAAAAATGCTTTAATTAACAGACTTGGTTGTTATGTTGTTTCATGGGGTGTGAACTATCCATTTCATTGTTCTCTATTTTTATTGCTGTTATTGCTCAGGAATGCACCACATTGTGCTCTCTGTCTTGTTACTTGATTAGACTAGAAAAAAAAGGTTTAGTGGAGCTAATTGTTCTAATTAAAAGGATGATTCTATTAAAAACTGGCCCTCCTTATGAAAAGATAGCAACTTTTTCAGAAAAATAATTCTAACTCGTATGCAGAATAGATCCCTCAAATGCAGCTCATTGTACAGGCACAAATGGCAAAGATCTTGGAGAAGGGAGAGTTGTGTGTTAAAGGTGAACCAGTTGTATGAATATTTGCAGCCTGTTGTCCAAAAAGCTGCTCTGGACTTTGCTGGGAGTTCTCTTCCATGAAGAAACTGGCAGCTGCTTCTTTTAAAACTCCAAAATACATATTGCCCCTTTGCTTGTTCAAGCCAGGCTGAAAGAAACTTCTGATTTCAGTGTAGATCAGCTTTTTATTTGTGTGTTCCCTGGAGTATTCCAGAGCACTTTGGACACTGTGCCTCTGGCTCTGACTCAGCAGGTCTGGGTGGTGTCTGCTCTCCTCAGGGTGTCCCTGATCCCTCAGAGCTTCCTGAATCTGGGGCTGAATCCCAGCCCTGCCAGTGCTTCTGGGCACTGTCCCTTTCAAAAGGGAAAAGGACTCCAATAAATTCCACTTCCTCCAGCCATTTCTGGCTTAACTAACAGGTCTTGAACACTGTTTAAGGAAGAATCCCATTTCTTACACGTATTTCTATAGATAAGTAAATCAGCCTCTGAGAATGTCAATTAATCAAAACTTGGCTTTTACAAAAGGGGCAAAGAATCAATGCTAATGGTTAAAAAGCTGTGTAATAGTAAAATCCTTTTTTTCTTTTTCTTCTTGCTCTACTGAAGGAAAAAATAGTAAATGAAGTTTAAATGCTCGTCAGCTATGACATGCACATCGAGCTGAGCCTGTGCTGTGAAATGCAGTTGGTTTCCAGCCATCTAGAGGGGAGAAAAAAAAAAGGGTTTAGCTGTCTCAGTCAATTCCTGTCTTTTTTCATTTGTGGAATTTTGTCATCTCCCTCTGGTGGCAAATGTCTGAAATATCCATCACACGAGTGCTGCGGGCAGAGGGGGAGGAGGAGGAGGAGGAGGGAACCTTTCAGGCTCTTCCAAGGTGCGGCTCAAACCGCAGATCCTGCGCAGGGAAACAGCCCCACTCGCTGGAGCTCGGTTTAAGGGGAGAGAGGGAAATGTAGGCTGGCCTGGGAGCTGGGATTTGCAGTGTCCTGCTTGAAACAACGCCAGGAAAAAAAGGCAAGATCAGTCTCTTGCAACAAGGACTGAAGGAGGGCATCCCAAACTGTCCTGTAGCACAAACCAGCAGCATGCAAGTCCAACAGTCACTGTCAAAATCAAATATTAAATATGAATTCTCAGAGAGGAAAATAAAGGACACCAAAGGGTAATTTTAAGCATTCTACTTTTTTTTTTTTTTTTTGGTAAAGGTACATCGTGGTACAGTCTGGTTTGTGCAGCCTGTTAGACCAAGGAATGCATTGATGGACCAGGGCCTGTTTTGTGCTTTTCAAGACACAGTGATGAGAAACAGAAAACAGTGTTTCCTACCCGGTGGGGTTTGTGCCTGAGCAGTATTGGCGTTGTCTTTTAATAAAGGTCTTTTTTTGAAACCTCTGATCCTTTGCAATCAGAAATAACAGCACAGCTTTGCCCTCCCTGTCTGTTCACTCACTGCCCCTTTTCAGGTGTGCTGATAACAGAGTATTTCCACCACTCATCCATTACAACTGTCCAGCAAACTGGGAAGGCAACCTTAAAAACTTCCAGCTGATTTAAGGAGTAAGTGATAGATCTACACACTTTCTGTCCTGAATAATTTAACAACTTTGCTATTCTGGCTCCCAAAATCATAACTTAAAACACTTGACTAATCCTCTCAACATGGCTGTATCTTTTTTTTTTTCCCCTGGTCCTATGGATATGTAGCTGAATGTATCCACATTAATGCTGCCTTTAGTCATCAGTCCTTTGTGTCTTTACAGTTAATCTCTGTGTGTGTAGAATGTAAGTAGGTGTTCTATATAAATAAACTCCCAAATGGGAACCAGATGCTGAACTTTCTAGCTGACTAAACAGAACCACTGAAAGGTGATATAATATGCTTGACATCTGTGAGTCAGCAGCAAGATGTGCTCCCAATACTCCTGCAAACAGTGACAGTTTCTGGACATAAAGAACTCAGTGTGCTCTCATTAGCGCTGCTGGAAATTGCTCCCAAGGGTTGTGGCTCTCACTCAATTCAGATCACTTATGTAATTTCAGATATGAACTCTTCCAGGGGAACTGCAATGTTCACTCAGTTTTGCACTGCTTGGTGAACTTTCCATTTCAAGGTTTCCCAGTGTTGGGGATGGAGCCAATGCATTAAGTTCAGCAATCCCAAGGAACTCCTGAAATGTTCACATTTCCTAATGCTCCTCCCAAGATGCCCCTGCCCTGCCTAATGATCTGAGCCAAAACCAGAGACAGTCTGTGGGGTCAGGGCCTTGCTTCACCCTGACCCTCACCTCCATTAATCTTCTGTTTATCTTGTTGAGGGAGGTGCTGCCTGGGAAATGAGGTGGCTTCAGTCGAGTTGGGTGATGATTCCTGACTCTCCGTGGGATTTCAATGTGCTTCCCAATGGGAACGTGCCTCAGTGACCAGAGGGGCTGGAGGTGCAGCGAGTGCCTGTGAGTGCTGGTGCTGTGCTCACCTTCCTGAGCTTCTCTCAGCTCTCCTTACCTGGGCTCTTTGTTTTCTCTGCACGTGGGTTTGACAGGGAGTTCATCCATCCTGAGCTCCATCCTGCATTTGAGGGGAACTTGCAGCACAGTCCTGTTCTGTGCTCACTGTCCCCAGCTCTGAGCTGTGCAGGCAGGGCTGTGCTGGCCCTGCTCCTGCTCACAGGGGTGAGGGTGCTGAACACAGAGCTCTTTTCCTGCCAGCCAACTGCTGAGATTCAACTGTTGTGCACAGAGACGGTGCAGCCAAAGAACACGAGCACAACCAATCTGCAGGGAGCTGCTTTTGGGATGGGCTCAGTTTCTGCTTAGGAGTTTTTGCTTTCCATGTAAGTTCAAACAGCTTAATCCAGCAGCTACTTGTTATAACACCTTCACAGGAAACATCCAGGGGTTATTTTTCTGTTTCTCTAAGCCAAGCCACTGGTCTGTGTAATTCATATCGTGGCTTTGCATTTCCTCCCCTGATTCCAGCCCAGCACACGGGGCTTCACTAATCCCTTCACGGGCATTCAGAAAACGTCCTCTGTTTTTCCTTGTTGCAGGTTCCCAGTATTTGGCTTCACTTTGGGGCTTGGAGTGACCCAAAAGATCAAAGCAAAAGCCATGTAATTCACCACAATCATTTTGACTTGTAGCCAATGTTTTATAAGTTGAGAATTTCCACGGATGCAGAAGGGATAGAGCTTCCCAAATCTCATTGACATTCCAAGGGGTTTGGACACACTTTAAGCTTCTTTCCCAATCCTGTGCTGAGGTGGCCCAGCTCTGCCTTCCTTTCTAAGTAAATATGGATTTCTTAGTTTATTTTTTTATGGATGAATTCTCTATATCTAAAACTTGCACCTCCCTGGAAGACATTAATCTCTTGTCTTGCTGACTCTGAGTGGAGTTGACAGCCCGGGATGACAATGCATGATCACAAATGACTCCTTATGTCAACAAAAGTTACCAAGTAGGTGATTTTCAGATGACTCCTGCTCCTTCCCAAAATAAAGGTGAAAAGATGGGCATTGAAAACATGACCAGAAAATCTCAGGTTTCTGAAAATGTTAGCAGCCTTTTTCTTTTTTTCATTATGTAGTAGGCACACAGCTAATTAGTGCCCTGCACCAAAGACAGAAGTTTCTGCCTTCATATGAAACTTTATCTTGAAGAATATACTGCAACTTTTTGCAAAAGATTATGGAATTGTCAGCACTTTCAACTGAAGAGTAAAAAGAAAAATGGTTTAAAGTTAGCAACTTATAAATATTTAACTGTCGGTGTTATTAGTCCCAACTCTTTTTCCGCCATCTTAGGAACAGAAGAGGAATGACTGTTCATGATAATTAGCAATGTTGATTAGTTAATTGGTAGTTACTAACTTCCCAGACTCTTTAGTGTGTCCTTGACTTTGTGGATCCTGATGCTGAGTAGCAACCTACAGTAACAGGAGTCAAACCTGGCACTTTAAAACCTCCTCTTAGTCTGTGTAACTCTGTGAACACAATAATTCCATCCCTTCTTTACACACTTAATGAATTTTAGATGGGGTGTATTAACTTTGTATGATTGTGAGCTGCTTCATACTGAAAAAAGTGCAACTTCTGTCAAGTCCTGGACAACTGGCCCTGGGAGGACAAGGATGAAGAACAGCAAAAACATTGAACCAAAGGGTGTTTCCTGTGTCCTCACTTTGGTTTCTACTGTTGAACTCAGTCTTGGTAGATGGAGCAAAGTGAGTGTTTTCTCTGTATCCTCTTTAGTCCTGGGATGGTGACCTGGAGGGAGGGAGCCTGGACCTTCTCTGCCCCTGATTTAGAGATTGCAGAGAAGGAGAGTGGAGAAAAAGTGGTGCCAGAGATAAGTGATCTCTAGGGAAGAAAATCAGGAATTACTGAAATCCTACAGTGCCTTTTTGCTTTAGTTCTTGGTGCCACTGGGGTTGGTTGGTGCCTGGGGATTTGCAGAAAATTGCTGTGAGGTTCCCCAGCTTTGCAGCCATAAAAATTCATTTAAAAACTATCGAAAATACAAAACTTTGTTGAATTATTGTGTTTGCCTTGATTATATGCTAATGGACATTCATAAGCTGATGATGCCATGTTTTATAAGGTGGCAGAACATCAGAGGAATATCTTAAGTAGCAACAACTGAAATCCCATCCATAAGTGACCTCTGCATGTCTTTATAAAGCACCTGTGCAGGTAGAAACCACCAAAGCAAGGATTTGTGAAGGTGGGAAGATAACTCCAGAAAATGTCTGTTTTCAGAAGAAGAGTTTTCATTTTGAACAGGGGCAGGCAGGGTTATGGTTTCACTGGAAGCCAAGTATGAACAGAAAGAAACAAAATGCACACGTCAGGAATAGTAAAACAGCTTGAACTTGTCAGAAGCATTTTGTTTTTAATTTTAACTAAAGGAGCTTCAGAAATGCTTTTAAAATCTTAAATATAGATATGGTTAAGGCTGGAAATTGCAGTTGCCCCTTCTGTAACCTTTGGTATTCTCCCCAATATTCTTTTCTGTCAAATGTACTCAATTTTATGAGCTCATTATTTTTGCTGTGCTAATACATTTTCCTTATCTTCTAATTAACCACTGCTCCTGGCATGCTTAGGATGGTACCCTCACATCTGCTCTGGCTTCTCAGCCTTATTTCAGTGCAGGGTTTCTGCTGCAGTGACACAGGTGATGCCTTGACCTCAGTCAAGCTCTGCTGCTGCCTTTTGCTGCCTTCACAAGTCTATCTGGTTCCAGTTCAGCTGAGGCAGAAATCCAAAAGGACAGCTGCTAGCAAACCTTCCTAATTAAATTTGAGAGGGCATTGGGCAGGTAAATAGCACCAAAATTTTTGAAATCCCTTCAAACTTTCCAAAACTTGCACTGGAACCATTCCTTAAGATCTCAATTCTGCACAAAGTGCAAGAGCCCTTTCTGGCTTTTCCTTTTCAGATATCTCAGGTGTCTTCTCCTGCCAACTACTCACTTCCAGTTGTCCTGGGACCTCTGCCATGTTCAAGTCATCTCTTGAGATATCACCCAACAGCAACAAGGGCAATGCAACAACAGCAAAATATTTTTAGTCAGTGTCAAAATATTTGGCCTTCATTTTTTTTAACCAGTGCTGATAATGTTGTTGTTTAGTTTTGTATCTCTGCCTGATATTTTATGCTTTCTGTAGCCCTCTGGTCTTTTCTAAAGCTGTTTTGTGAACAGATTTGGTTGATTGTTTTTTTAATGTTGTCTGTTGTGGAGGTTTTTGTTCTGTGAAACAAAATCTCTGAGAAATACTGAAGTTGATGCCATCAAAGAACTATTGACAAATTGGATGACAGGGTGTACAGTGAGAAAGCAGCAGTGACTCATGTCCTGGGTGTCTTCCTACGTGACTCATGGGTTGTATGTGAAATCAAGGCTGTTCTTGTTTTTGCAGCTTTCCATTTTTATTTTTTTAGAGGCTCTTTAACCTGAAAGGCTGCAGTCAGAGGCTTGCAGCTTTCCCACAAATAGACTGTTTGGGCAGAAGTGCCTTGAGCCTGGAATGAGTTCCCACTAATGAGGAGGGTCTCAAATGGGCTTTGGGGTCTGCAGTTTGGGGGTGTTGTGGTCTGTGGTCACTGCTGAGGCCACGTTGTCACAGCACATGTCCAGGTGTCCCACACTTCCCCATGCAGGGATAATGCAGCTCAGAAGATATGGAAAGTTGTTGGCAAATCAGTCTGCAGATAGTTTACTACTAGAAAGCTCAAAGTATTAGATAAAGAAAATAATAATGAAAATTATACTCTTGGGCACCTTTCATTACACAGTGCTGGGGATGCTGCAGCACTTCAGACATACAGGCCTTGCAGAAAGATGAAAATGGACTTTTAGTGTAATTTATATCACCAGTTAACTATAGAAATAAAACTACAATGTGCTTTTAATATCGTATTGCTCAGTACTCATTAAGTGTTAGGATCATTAACAACACTTTATACACTGTGTTTAGTAATTGCACAAATGCCCTGCTGATATTCTCATCTCCCAGCCCCATCCCTGAGTTAACACCAAAGGATATGTGCAACTTTCCACTCTTTTCTAGAAATGGTGCTCGTGAGGGGTTATTAATTCCCCCAGTTCTGGCTGTGAAGCAAATGTAGCTTGAGGCTCAATGTTCTGACAATTCTGCCCCCCTTTAAAGGTAGCCCAGCTCTCAGGGTTACAGTGCCTGGAACCAGTCTGCCAAGTTTAATGAGAGTTTCAGGAGTGAGAACAGAAGTGGAAGCCCTTGGAAGAGGTCATTAATAAGAAATAGGTTTAAAAAGGAAAGTAAAACATCTTGTTATTCTCTGGTCCAATGTTTTTGTGCAGCTGTGTTGAGCATTGTGAGCCTGGTAGAACTGGATGATTTATTTCCATCTCACAGAAAACTTTGTCAGGGGAGGAGGATGTTCAAAGTTTCACTGGGCTACGTTCCTCAGATCTCCTTTTCTCCCCCTCCACCTCTCTACAGTCTGTGTGGCTTCAGCCTTTCCCTTCTCCTGCATCCCATGGAATATTTCCTGCCCCCAGGAGATCTCAGCTGTGCCAGCCTCCTGCTGCCTGGCTGGTTCCTGTGCTGGGGAGGGGACAGAACTCTTCTCCTGCAGGCACCTTTCCTGGCTTCTCTCAGGGAGCTCAGGACAATAAAAAAGAGTTGGCCAGCACATCTTAATGTCAATGTTTGCACAAATGTATTTGTTTGAAGCAAATGGCTTCTCAGAAGTCGTTTGAAGAGCCTGAACACACTGTCCTACACTGCAGGCTGCTGCTGGAGAAGCTCATTTCTTTCCAGTGTCCTGGTCCTGGTTTGATACGTACAGGGGGTGGGGGACTGCCAGGACTCTTCAGCTTAGAAATTCCAGGTGTCCTTATGTTCCTAAAGCAGATATTTTGGGGTTGTTCACACCTTTAGAAATGGAAGGAGATACATCTTCCTCAGGATTTTTATTCTCTTCGCAGCAGGCTGCAGGCAGGCAGAGGATGCTTTCAGCAGTGACCTTTTATCACACCAGAGATAATGGTATGATGTTTGTTAATTCACTCCTGTGATGCTTTAGGCAAATGTGATGGGTGGAGAGGCAAGAAATCTATTCAGTAATGTCATCCCCTGTAAAAAAGATTATAGGGAAATGCTTTATTCTCATTGCTCACAATGGTGGCTCACTGGTTTTCAAAATACCAACAATATGTCAAATGCTTTCAGGAGAGCTGTAAGAACAGCTCTTTCCTGGAATAATTTACAGCCATGGCAGGCTGTCATCTGCTGGTGTGCATGTGCATTTTCCATTTTTTATCACCCTGTTTCACAGAGAGGAAAAAAAGAAAAGCATCAGGCCGTTCTCTGTTGTCAAATGAAGAGAAAATAAACGGGAGAGGAGGACTGCAACATGAGCAGGGAGTTGTTGTTTATTTGATTTGTTGAGGGGAAAGTTCAGATAATTACCTCGAATGTTGCAAAGCTTTGCCTGTCAGCCTTGATACATAATGAGAATTTGTTGGGAGACATCCAGAGGGAAAATTGCTTTGAATTCTTGCATGGCATTTTACAGTGTGCTGTTTGTGTTGGAGGGGGTGAGCAGTGGCTCAGTGTGTGCCCAGATGTGGAGCTGGACCCAAACCCTGCAGTGCCTGGGCAGGGAGATGGTGCCTTTCCCTGTGGCTGTGCCTGTGACTCTGCCCCTGTCAGTGCTGAGAGGCACCAGCCCATCCTTCAGAATCACTCTGAGAACAAACATCTTCCTTCTACACACCCTGACTGATCCTTCTGCCAGCTTTTCATATTGCAGCTCAGTCTTCCTATTGCAGATTTTAGGGAAAAAACAGCTCAGCCCTCTCAAATAATCAGGTCTTGTCCATTTGTTTCTCTGGGCCGGGTTTTCCTTTCCCTGTCCCAGCCTCAGGGCTGTGTCAAACTTTTGCAGAGGGTTGCTACAAAGCAGAGCAAACAGCTGCATTTCTTTCTGAGGATTGGCAGTATATTAACACTGAGTTTTAAAAAGAAGTTGGAGGACTTCAGTTTGACTCTTAATTGAAGCCTTACTGATCATTTATCAGGATTCATTTTGCTAAAAACATAAACTGGTTCTTACTGGGCGCATTTCAGGAACCTCTAATCTTTCCTTCGAATTTCTGTATTGATTTGAATTAATTGTCATTCCAGGATTGCGAGCTCCTTCCTGTGACCATCTAGTGACTTTTGCCAATGCTCCACCACCCTTGTTTTGAATTTTAATGATTCAGGAGATGGGGAGTTTCAAGTAATTGCTCTCTAGAGAGGAAATTGCTTTTCACTGGTTAAAAGTTATTGAATGTGCTGTTCTTTCTAACCTTTGAAAATCTGGGTTTGCTGGTGGTGTTTTGGTTTTTAAGCTTACATTTTCCATGTCTTGACAAAGTCACATTTTGACCTGAGCAATATTCTGAAGGGTCTGAGAGTCCTGATTAGAGCCAAGAAGTGACCTGATTGACCTCACAGATTGCCTGATTTTCTAGGTGACTCTCCATACATGCTTTGTCTCTCCTTCTGCCACAGAATCCAGTGTTTAACTGTCAGGTGAGGGGGGGTGGCAAAGTTCCCTTGCCCTGCCTTGCAGGACACCTTTCCCACGTGTGCTCTGTGCCTTCAAACCTCCCAGGCAGAGGAGAATTTAGTGTTCTGTGCAGACAGGACTTATCGCAACAAGGTCCTTGTTTCCCAGAGCCTGCACCATGAAGGATGTAACCCTGGCATGGGATGATCACATGCACAGCCAACTCTCCTGGAGACAGGGTTTGTTCCACCAGGAGATGAAATGGGAATTTTGGTTCAGGAGTAAATGGGGTGTGGCTGAAGAGTGAGTGGTGGAGCCATCCAGCTGCTGCTCTGGTTGTGCCTCCACTGCTGGTGGGAAAATGGGAGAAGCATTTCTGTGACACATTAAATATTCTAAAAACTAATAGCAAAATGTTGCAAGTTCCTTTGACCACTAGTGACTAGTTTAAAAAAAAAAAAAAAAAGGCACTTAACCACAACAGCACTTTTAGAGAGTCCATAATTAGGGCTTTAATCTTATTTTATTGTTTTATTTCTTTTTCCCTGAGTCAGATTCTGGGGTTTGTTATGGGGACTAAAGAGTCAAGTTCTGTTTGTTCAAGTAAAAGCCCAGGCTAAGGAAACCCCCATATTTCTTTCTCAATTAAGTAGATGAACAAAAGAGGGAAGAGCAGGAAGGGGGGCAGGAGAAATGGAGAAAAGTTGGTTCTAACACATAAGTGTCACACAAGTGTCAGGTGGGAGGTGGCTCAGGGCAGACTGGGGGGGTGACACTGAATTCCTGCCCAGGCACATTTAGCACTGCTGTCCTAAGGAGTTACATTTCACCAAAATTCGCCATTTCAGCACATCACCTTTGAATGTTTCTCGAAATACAGTTCATCCTGTAGCTCCAGGAGTAGCAGAAATAGAGCTTAGAAGTAGGAGGAATTTTTGTATCTCTTCCATTTCTGGGGTTTGTACAATCTCTTATTCACAGAATGAAAAGGGCCAAAGGGGTTCTGTTTGTGGGGAAAGAATCCTGAATATCTTGGCTTAATGTTCAAGCCCTTTGAATTCAGTGAGGAGCTATTCTTCCCAGCAAGTCAGAGAAATCTCCTGGGTGACTCAGATAATCTAGGTAAATTGCAAAATTAGTGTAATTTAAGAGTTTAATTCCTAAGAGGATCCCAGAGCAGCTGTTGTATGCACAATTAAGGTGGGTACAGGTTATCTGCCTGGTATGTCTGCTCCATTTACTGAATTTCAGGGGTGTTTTCATGCAGCCTTTTAATTAAGTTAATGTAAAACTCTGTTTTTAGGACCAGTGATAAGATGATTTATGTACCAGCATTTCCCAGTGTTTGCTCTTGAGACAGAAGACTGATGGTTTAAAATGACTGAAGGTGTTTCTTCCATTTCCGTGTGACAGTTCATTATCAGATTATCCACAGAAACATCCTCACTCACATACAAAGCAGAGGCATCAGCAAACATGTGAAACGTGCATTTAATCCCATTCATTGATGTACACAATAATCCATAAAGGTGATTTATTGTTGCCACTTGCTTTATCTTGCATGATCAAACTATAATCAATAAGAGCTATTATTCTTTCAGGGTAGAGATTTATAGACCTTGGTCATGGAGTAATGGCCAATATGCACATAAAGATCAGTTTGAAAAGCCTTTACTTTTACATTCCAGCGTCCTTGAGACACAGCCCCTGAGCTGGCCTCCATGTCACCAAACAAACTGGATTATAATCATCTTAAATCAAAGAAATCAGAGGGGAAAATGGGTTTGGTAACTCAACAATTGATTTGTTTTTCCACCTATATCAGACTGGAAACGTGGCTACTCAGCAGTTTTAAAGCTCTGTGAGCAAAACAGAACTTTCAGCCCTTCTCCCCCGGGGATGTTTCATCCCATGGTGGTTTTGCTCTTGCTGTGTAACGTGTCAGGATCAGCAGGGGCTGCAGAGAACCTGCCCAGAGCCAGCTGCTGGCAGAGCTCTGCACACTGAGGGCATTTTGGTGGCATGATCTGGACGTGTTACAACACCAACCTGCAATTTGCCATCCATGGATAAGTTGTTCCAGTTCTTGTGACTTTATAATTTGCCTCCTCTCAGTTTAAATAATAGTGTAAAAGTTAAGCTTAGTTCAAGGTTGCCTTATTTCACAATCACAGACATAATGAAAAGTTGCATTTTTCTTGGGGCTGTTTCAGCCTGTCTGCAGGCTCAGGTCAATACTGTCATATCCATTTACCCTGTGTTTAATTGTTAGCTGGTTTTATTACCTTAGAGGAATCTCCTTTCTGGATTCCCAGCTGATCCCTAACTCTTCATATGTACAGTTGACAGCAGACTGCAACAATAACAGCTAAAAAATGATTTTCACCCTCTTAACTTCAGCCACAAAGATATTAACTGTGGTTTAGCTTTGGATTAAAGGCTTAGGACCTGTGTAAGGGAGGTGGACAAATCTGTGTGTTCTCAGAGGTAAAATATGCATGAGCCACTTGGGAGAAGAACAATTTCTATGTTCTTAAATATATTCTTAGCCCAGCTTTGTGCATTTTAATAAAACAAGGTAAATTAGGGTTCCTACAATGTGACTGAAGTTTCTGCTTTTCTTACCCAGTGTTTGACAGGAATGATGATGTTTTGACATGTTCTGTTGAAGGTTCATTTCGACTCCCCAGGTGGGAGGTGAGCACACAGTGGGAGAACAGTTCTGGTGTTTCCTTCCTCTCAGACACGCTGGAGAAGAGAGTTGGCAAACTGCTGTTATATTAATCCTTCCACTGCAGACAGTAAATCAAGTTTAGAGTGGTGTCTGTAGGGCAGCAAATGAATTGTATCCTGTCTCTGGTAAAGGCATTGCATTGGCAGAGTATGTGAAGTCAAGGCCATTAAAAAGTCCTCATTCTTGTGGACTCTTATTTATACATTATTTACTCATATTAGGTACTTGGATCTTTTTAAAGCTGTTGTTTAGCTCATCATTATAACCCAAAGGTGGAGATTTCCTATTGAAGTGTTAAATATTAACCATTTTTAGTTACAAAAGTTGAGGTTTTCTGCAGATGAGAGGCTCGTCCTGTAGCTGTGTCTAACCCTCCTCAGTGTTCAAGTCATGAAATTATGCAACCATGATTCACAGATGAATCTGGTTTATTAACAAATGAACTGTTATATTAAGTTACTAATTAGGCAAATCATATATTTTGTTTTCTTTTCAGAATGTTATAATTACCCATAATACATCACCTGAATGTTTCATCTTATTTCAACTGACAGCCCTTTTTTCCTTTTGACATACATGAAGTAATTTAAATTCTACTTTTATTCTTATTTGTAAATATTTCTTCTTATGTTGCTTTTTGTTACCTCATCAAAATTTGGCTACTAAGTCTTTTATTTTTCCTGCCAGAGCTCAAGAAGCCTTTGGACAATGCTCTGAGGCACATGGTGGGACTGTAAGATACCATTCCTGACTTTCAGTATCTGAAGAGATAAATTTGCCCCTTCCAGGATTAGGACCCAGGGAACTCCTGGTGTGGTTGTAGCTCCTCCTCAGAGTGGCTTAACTTCGAGGTGACAAAGCTCCCAGGCTGGTGATCCCCCAAGAACTGCAGCCTTTGTCTGCAGCCACTGACAGCACGTTAAAACCTCACTGTTCTGTCACTGCTTCTCATCTGCAGAGAGAGAAACATCTGATTTTCAAAGGGTTTGCTAAAATTCCACCATGATAACTCAGCCAATCTGGCTTGAGAGCAGGTCGAAAGCTATTCAGTTAAACAACAGAGGATAGTTGTAAAGATTTTTATTCTGTGGTAATTTCTAGGTGAAAAAAATATTAAATAATGTACTGGTATGTGTTGGATTGGAGGATAAGCTGAGAATCTGTAGCAATTGCTTCCCACCAGATGGGCTATATAAGTAGGTTGGAGTGCTGGCAGCTGATATTTAGGATGTAATCTGAAGAAAACAGGAAAGTAGAAGCAAGGGGCAAACTGTAAAGCAGAGTGAAAATAGAACTAATAGAGCAGTGAAAATAGGAACCTTGTTTTCCTGCAATATAACAACTGCAATTCCTAAATCACTTTCCTGTAGGAGAGGATGCTTTTCCCACAGCTGACGAGTGAGATACAAAGGGAAATATTTTCACTGGAGAGCCAGAGCTTTCCCACCACAAAGGGCATCCTGGTTTGAAGTGTGATAGATGCTCACATATGGCCCAGTGGTGTTGCAAAAGGCAGCCAGAGTCCATGTCTGGAGCAACAGCTGTGTTAAACAAACAGCTTTCTGCAGGGGTAATCCAAATTTCCCATTATTAGTGTATCACATCCCAGGGACATGATGTGTGTGTCTTGGGGGCCTGGCTGTCTGCTGGGCAGCTCTGGTCCTTTCTTGGTTTATGTTAATTTGTTTGACACTATGTGTTAGAACAGATCCTGTCATCTACTGTCCTAAATCCTTTGGAGCCTGGTAGAAAAGGGAACGTTTGTCACTGTGTTTCCTGAACACAACTCATTTCTTCACATCAGCCAGGGAGCAAAGGGAGACAAGTTTTCTCTTTCAGCATCTGTGTGTTGTTGCTGGCACCTGGCAGTCCTGTGCCCATTGCTGGTGCCAAGCAAGGTGCAAACCCTGTTCCTTTGTGCAGAGCTGGCCCTGGGGAGCTCCAGGGCTGCCCCTTCTCCCAGAGCCTGCTCAGCTCAGTGATGGGGCTGGTGATTGCTGCCTGCCAGGGCTGGGACAAACACAGATATCTCCTATTTTAACACATGTTCATCTTTCACTAATGTCTCTCCTGGGGTTAAAGATGTGACTGATTCATTCCAGGGCTGGATGGTCACAACTGGGGGTCTCATCAGTCCTCAGCTGTTGTTTGCTGCAGCTTTACCATGTCCAGAGGACTGGGCACCATTTGTTCCAGTGGCTGCTGCTCTCCTCAGGTGTAAATGCTCATTAGCAGTGCTTTCAGCAGTATTTCTCTATTTTATGTATTTCTCTACGTCCAAACCAGTTATTTAAAATTAAGTTATTTTTTGGAGTATTTTCTGTTTCTGTTCCATTTCCCCAGGAATGTGGGTTTCTCTGTTCCTCAGACAGACAGCAGTCTGGCATGGCACACATGGCACACCTACACAGGATTAGCAGTTCCTTTTAGGGATTTCTGACTGTCAAAGCAGGTGAATCCAGCCCAGCTCCTTCGATCCTGCCTCCTCACTAAATCAGCTGCTACTCGTTATTTCTAGACGAGTGTTGCACCCACTGCAGAGGGAGTTTTGCAAGGACTCCATGTTTCAAGAATCTGAAGGATTTGTAATACCTGTGGGGCTTAGTTTGTTCATAAAATTAGGTATGAAACACAAAAGACTCAGAGTTTAAAAGCTCCAACCTCACATGCACAGGGTGGAAGAACCTTCACAGGTAATCCCCCATATTCTGGGCAGCTTTTCCCCAGCCAAGGGTGAACTTTGGGTGGGCTGATCCCTCCCCCCTGTGCTTCCCAGAGCACTCCTGCCCTGCACCTTGTCCTGCTGAGTCTGTTTTTGCAGAGCCTGGGGTGGCACAGGTGGTGCTGCCCTCCCAAAATTTGCAGCCATGGTTGTACTGAGTTCAACAGGTCAGGAGAGATTGGGGAATGATGAATGCCTTGGTGCTGCTTCGTGTCATTATGCTTTGATCAGAGGTAAATTAATTTGTATTTTCGGCCTATCCTTCAAGTTTAAGGCTCTGCTGTTACTGTTGAATGATGTGTCACCAGATTTTTTGTGGCAGTGGTTTCTAATGTCTGATATAAATAAATTCAGCAGATCAGGCCTGTGTTACATCTTGCTTTCTTCTTAAATTGTTTGCACCTCACCTTACAGCATGGAGTTTTTTGTCTTCTGCTGCCAAGCAAATGTCGTGTAATAACTGAGCATGGTGAAAAGTCAATCAAACATGACTGCAGTTCTAGGGAATAAATAGATATAACTCTGTAAGGGGTGTATGTAGAGCTGAGAGAGAAAGGGGGTGCAGAGGGGACAGGCTTGTACTCCCTGGAGCTGTGTGCAGGATCTCTCTTGTTATATAATGGTTGTTTTCCATAAAGAGATATTAAATTTATGGATTAATATGGTGGATTCTTTACTAAATCTTACTAGTTCCACTAGTTATAAAATGAAATTAATTACTGGTACTAAAATAAACATGATCTGTTCAAAGCATCACATGAAGAAAATAAATATATATTCTTTCCATTCAAAATACAGCTTTTCAGAAAACCTGAAATTGTAGTTATTGGTATAGTCCACTTAATATCTAATTTCTTGTATCCATTAAACTAGAACAGAAAGCCTCCTTTCCCCTCAAATTACCAGCTTGATGAAGGCATTACATTTTGTAATTCATTGAAAAATTCTGCAGGCTCCACATCTTGTAGCTTATGAAAGAAGTAAACGAGCTCATTTTCTGTTGGAGATGCATGAAAGAATATGGTGGATCTAAAAAAAATTGGCTTTGTGAAGGAGTGCACAGGAGAACAGTCCATAACAAAGCAGGTTTGATTTCTGTCAGTACTCCAAAAGTTGTGGGATTCAGGAAAATTCCTATCTCTATTTCTATAGTAAAGTTAACAGCTACCTATTTCTACTCTGATTTCTTTGCAAAAATGATCTGCTTTATGATGCATAACACAGTGGGGATTTTCTATTAGATAGGGCCTTTAAGCAGGATTTTTGGTAATGATCTGTATGCTCATGGGTTACTGAAGGAAAGTAAGGGTAAAGTAAAAACTGGAATTAAGAGCTCTATAGGAAGTTGTAAAATGAACCTTACACTGAAACTTCCTCAGAGATTTTGGAACAGGGACTCTGAAAGGCCTCAGAAAAGTTTGTGACACTTTCTTTTGGCAGAGATGTTTCTGAAGGCTTTGAGTAGCTGGAAAGCCACCACTTCTCATCCAGCTGATAACCCCCAGCAGAGCCCTGGCAGGGCTGGGACCCTTCCCTGAGGTCAGTCCTGGAAGGGGCAGTGGCTGTTTGACAGCCCCCCTTCCCTGTCCTGCTTTGCCACAGGGATGCACATCCACTGCTTGGGGTTTGCTGCAACAGGTGTGGTTTCAGTTTTTATTTTTAACCCTATTACAACAAAGGGGATGTTGTACCCTGGGCTGGACACCTGTGCTGAGTCCTTCACCTCAGCCAGGGGTGGACATCTGCACATTGTCCTTCATCTTCGCAAAGGCACTTATTTATCCTGATGGAGGTGGCATTTAGATGAGAATGCAGACAAAGGACCTCCTCCACCTTTTCCTGTGAGGTTCTACCTCTCATTTCATCAGCCTTGTTCCCCATCTGCCCATTTAGAGCAGCTAAGATGTGCTTTCTGGTGGCACTCTGGATTTGACTCGCTTTTTGCTTTAATATAAAAGTTGCAACAAACTTGTTAATGGCACAGAGACCTCTTATTGATTTGTATTTTCTATCCTGTCAACTCCTGAATGCAAAGAGAAGGGCATTAATTCCTTGGATCTCAGGGGATTCAGCACGCAAATTTCCTGGAGGAAAAGAGATGTTTTATGCACCAGTTAAATTAAGGACACCTTCACTTGGAAGGTCTCTGCCTGGTTTTCAGTTGTCCTTGGTCAGATTTTTTTCCTTGGTCAAAGGTTTTCTTTGGTCAGATTGTATTGCCTGGTATATCCTCCTTGTACCCAGTTCCCATTTCCTTCCCCCTGAAGCAACATGACATGACTGCAGCCCAGAGGCCACAATGGGAGCCCAGGAGGAATTGCTCTTATACTTGCAGATCAGCTCCGTTTCTGTTCTTTCCTTCTGCCATTTCACTCTCTCAGATGTATTTATGTTGTTTTTCCAAGGATGCTCCAAGGGTTTCACCCAGGGAGAAGGAGCTCAGATGTCTCCCAGTGCAGGGAAGTGCTGGGAACACTCCCACAGACGCCGGCGCAGGGGCTGTGTTAGATCAGTGTTCCATGGCCACTGACTTCCATGCAAAACAGCAGCAAATATGTGCTTCCTTTCTTGTAGTGCCATTAAGATGCCCAGGGAGAGAAGGCAGTTAAGTGGTTGGTAGTTTGGGGAACAATTTTCAGCATCTTTACATGTGCACTCAGTGTTGGCAGAGAAGCGGCTGCTCTCTCAGACACGGGGAGGATGTTCAGCTGAACAAGAGGTGGCAGATGTTCTGGTTACAAATCATGGGAGAGTCCTTACAGAGCCCTGAAATAGTCATGAAGGTTGGCTGGATGCAGGGTTCTTAAACTCTGCCTGCTCCTGTTCCAGTGCTGTGCTGGGGGCGGGAGGCACAGACCAAGGACAGTGGCTGTCCCTGAGGGCAGAATTCTCAACTTGAACTCTTCTCTGCACAACAAATCCTGAGCATGTCATGCCCTTGTTCCATGCAGAGGGCTTACAATAATCTTAGAGTGCCTTTTTTGGCTGGTTGGTTGGTTTGTGGTTTTTTTTAAAGAAAAGTCTTGCTCCCTGATCCACTTGGGAGGCATCTTGGTTTGCTGCTGTGCTCAGTGCTGGACTGGAACAGCAGATGTTGAACTCTGACATCCGTGCAAGAGGGAAGGTGAGGGATACACTAAATCTGAAATCTGTGGAGGTCCTCCATGGGTAATTTGATGACACTCAGAGCAGAATCTCTCTCAACATGTTAGAAAGAAATACAGGATGAACCATCCATGTCTTCCCTTAACCTTGTAGGAAGGAGCCAGAGGGACCACAGAGGCAACATTGCAGGAACAGAATGGCTCCTGCTCAGCCAAATTTTCTTGCTGCTTCTTTTGAAGCCATGGCAATAGTCTCCACAGTGCCCTGTATGCAGCTTAATTTATGGGTTTGGACAAAAGTCTTTGCAAAAGTTCTGCTTCACAGACTTCTGCTTAAACTGAAAGCTGCAGCCAGCCAAGGGAGGACAGGAGAGTGGATACAGAGGATAAAGACAGCTGAAAAAAATGGCAACAAGCAATTGCTTGTCAGAAAAGCTCTTCTAAATTGGAGAGAAGTATTAAGCAGGGCTCCCAAAGGGTAGTCCTTGAACACAGACGGTGTCTAATGTATATACATGACTGACAGGGAGACTGAACTAGTTAGTTGCTTGTTAAACTAAATTTCGAGCAGCAGAGGCTGTGGAACAAACAATAAAGGAGACTTGAAAGGATTGCAGACTGAAGTATGAGCCCTGGTGTATTAAATGAGCTTTAATACAGACAGATGTACACCACAATACAGCAAACAGTAAAAGTGCTCAAAACAGGAAAAAAATTCATTTAAACTGTAAGAGAATAAAGCTCAAGGGCTGAAACTTCTACAGCCTGAGTAGAAAGATGCAAAGAGCAAACAGAAAGCATGTCTTTACATCTGTCATTTCCCACTGCATTAATTGAGTCACTTAAGTAGCACCAAATTTTTGCCATATTTATATACCTAATTGCTTGGCACACATAAGACTATTCCCAGTCCTTTTTCTGACACTATTTCAAAGTATTAGAGAATTGATTTGTGAGTCAATTCTTATGACAGATTTTTCAAAACAGTAAGACAAATTGGGCCAATTCTGTGGTAAAAACTATCTCGTAATCCATTTATCCATCTATAGGAACAGTTACATGGAAGAAAAAGAAGTGAAATTTTGGACTATCAGAACCTGAGTAAAAGAAAAATATGATTCTTTTTTTTCCCAGGTACATGTATTTTTCAGCAAAGTTAATACTATGTCTGTGCTCTCTGGTGTTGTGCTGATGCACATCCACATGCCCTGGGGAAAGCAGATGCTGTGCTGTTGGTGGTGAGAGTCCCCATTTTTTCTTGTTTTACCCTCACACACTCTATCCCACTTCTCCTGCCAATGGATAGAAAGTAAATGTGTTACCAAAGTGCCCATCCAGCTGTCCCATGTGCCCAGGAAGGTGCATTCCCTGTGCAGCCCCACGAGCACCAGCACTGCTGGATGCAGAGCAGACCCCAGTCTGGGCTGGCCAGACCCCAGTGCCACACTGAACTCCCCGGGGGCTGTGCCAGCCTTTCCCAGCTCCCTCCCTGCATCAGCAGCGTTCAGGTCCTCAGGGACAACAGCAAACCCCAGGAGTGGGGCAGTGCCCCTCCTCTGAGCTCTTCCTTCTCTCCTCTGGGGAAGAGAGAACAGGGCAAACATGAGCATCCTGTGCCTGAATGTGACAGCACCCTGCAATCTTTGCTTGCTGACATGAAAGAATTTGCAAATCCAAGGTCCTTGTCCCCTTCCTTCCAGCTGACTGTGAGTTCCAGGCCTCACTTTGCAGTATTTCATTTTTACCACCCCCCAGGAGCGTTGTACAGTCCTGTACAGGACAATCCTGCCCAGAGCTGGAGCCCTGCGGGGCTGCTGCCCAGGGGAGGCTCCGAAGAAATCAGTGCAGTGAGGCAAAGCCTTTTATAGCCGTTGGTAGTGTTGTATTTTATTGTCTTGGCCATCACCTTAAGCAGCTTTTCTGGCTCTGGCTGATGTGGGTTAATCATGGTTACTGGGGTACAAAGCAGGGTTGGGTATAAATTAATGCAGTCAGCTTGG
Source organism: Corapipo altera (assembly GCF_003945725.1). Taxonomy (NCBI): domain Eukaryota; kingdom Metazoa; phylum Chordata; class Aves; order Passeriformes; family Pipridae; genus Corapipo; species Corapipo altera. The sequence continues at coordinate 15,373,080 of NW_020884887.1, read as the reverse complement.
AGGAGGCAAAAAATCAATAGCAACTCCAGATCATCTTATTTTTTGTTTGGAAATGGACTGGCAAGAGGTTTTGGTAATGATTTAAATTGCATCTTGGAAATGCTTTTAATTATGATTAAGATGACTGCTAAATTTAACAAGATACAATTAAATCCCAGTGTATTAAGTTTGAATCTGTGGCTGATGAGCGGTTACGCATGAGGTACGTTTTTAATGTTCCCTAATCCCGAATAAATGGTTTGGATAATCAATTGGTATTTAACGTATTAATAACTTTTATCTCCAAATGCAAAGACAAACACACAGTTCTGAGCTGTGCCTTGTACCTGCCCCATCTCCTGCAGACTGAGCCCTTGCACTGGGCCATTGAAGAACTCTGCAGCAGCTGCAGAGCAGAGTTCACCAACTCCCTGCAGTGGGTTTTTGGGGGTTGGGTTTGGGTTGGTTGGTTCAGATTGGTTCAGTGTGGCTTATTTGAAAGGCTGCTGTGTGACTTGGCCATGCCTGTGTTGCAAAGAGAGCAGAGCTCACTCAGAGCAAAGGTGACTTTGCTCTCTGTCCCTCCTTGGGCTCTGTGCTCTGGTACCTCCACTGCTGCCACTTGGCACCACATTTTCCAATATTTGTCATCAACACTGCTGTCATTGGGAATGCCTGGGGTGCCTTTGGGAAAGCCAGCTTGAATTTAGTAGCCAGAAGATTTACCAAACGTCTGGTTTGTTTTCTACATTCTTGGAATGTATTTTTTCTTTTAATGGAATGTTTTGAATGCTTTTGCTTGGAGCACACCAGCTAATGTTTTCAATAATTAGTGTTTAACACACCGTTTCTTCACAAGCTGTTTTTTGCTGTGTTACTTTTGTGGTGGTTCAGAGCTCTTTGGAAATGTACTCTGTCTGTGCCCAGGGTGTTCAGGGAGCATTTGCTGTGATAAGGCACTGATCTCTTAAATTCTGAATACTGGTGCAATTTAATTTTTTGGTATGTTTTACAGAGCAACACCTTACTCCTTATTCCCAGTGCCCACAGAGCTCATGTGTTTGAGCTGGGTGGGAGATCCAGCTGAACAAAGCAGGACATGGTGCCCTGTGCCCATACACACCAAGAACAGCAAAGTACAGATGTAAAGATGGGCAGCTGCAGATCTATATTTGCAGATCAACAGCTCTCACAAGGCAGCCCCAAGAAAGGCTGTCACCTGCACAGAAACACCTGCACACTTGGCTCTCCAGTGTCTCCTCAGCTCTCCTGCCATGCAGTCCCACAGTCCCTCTCACTGAACCCTCTCAGTAATCAAGAGAAAAAACCACTTGAGTTTTTCTCCCAGGGATGTGTTAAATGGTGAGACCTTGAGCTGAAAGGGCCTCATCAAACTGCTCTGGTACTTAAACGCCCTTTAGGAATTGTGACCTACCAGATGCCCTAAATGCATAGACTGCAGGTATCAGTTTTTGGATGCACTGCAGAGCAGGAGGAGCCTCCAGAGCCCTCTCCAAGGTCTGTGCAATCATGGTCAGAGTGTCTCTGCCCTGTGACTCAAGGCACCTGCACAGGATTTTTTCCTTCTTACTTTTTTGACTTCTCGTTATTAAAGTCTCCTAGAAACTTATTTTAATCTGTCAAGTAGAACTAAGATATGAGAGTATTCAAGCATCCAGATTTAATCCTCTCAGTAATAAAATAGTAAAAACAAGAACGCATATGAAAAAAGAAATAGAAGCTAACAAATATGTGATATGATTTTGACCACCAAAATGATCATATTGCATTCTTGACTCTTTCTGCTGAGGGGTTTCACTTCACTTTACAAGTGCCTGAAATCTTACTTAGTTTTTTCTCTGGCTCCCTCAGTTGATCCAACAAAAGGTACATAACTCCCTATAAACAAACATGGCCCGTTTACATTCTTAAGTTCTTAAAGGTACACGAGCACTGGAACTAGAGTTTTATTGTAAGTACTAGATTTTCTAGGGCAGTGTGTGTCATGGGGGGGTGTAGTCTTAATCAGTGGGATATCAGAATTTGTTGTTTGGTTTATGTGGGAGTTTTAGTGGGTTTTGTTTTTAAGACCTTTCCTTCACTGAAAAAAAAACTAAATAAAACCCCAACAATGACAAAAAAAAAAAAAAACAACTAAGATTTATGCCTTGACTTTGAATTGAAAGGACAACTTAGACATTTGGTCCTTTCTCTTTTACTTGGGCTTTTTTCCACTGAACTGCTCTTTAAATCAGTGGTGTATAATGTTATTGATGGCAGCTTTGGAGAGAAGCTTGACTTGGACTTTTTGGCATGTCATGTTACGAAAAATCCAGCTGAGTGATTGTGTCAGGAACTGAGGGACTCCACTCCCCCAGCTGACCCCCAAACCCCTGAGCTGTGCCCCAGCTGCCCCAGTGCAGCTCCCCCTGAGCTGCACTCACAGGAGATAGGAGGAAGCCTTGGAGGCCAAACTCAAGCTCTGGTTTAAGCAGGAAGGCCACAGAGTTGTTTTTAATGCAATCTATATTTGGACAAAGCTTTTACTGTTCCTTGGGCAGACTGCCCAGAGCAGAGAGATCTGTCCAAAAGAACAGCAGGTGGTATTTGGGGTATTGCCTTTCTCTTTTCCTATTGATCTTCTGAGCACAATATGTCATTCTCAGGAACATAAAGCCAAAACTCTCCTGGACTCACATCCTCCCTTTGAGGCTTTAGAAGCTCTCCAGTAATTGGTGTTGTCAGTCTGCAGATCTCAAATCTGCAAAACGTTTGATCCTTTCTTTTAAGCCACACAAATAACTAAAAATTAATATTTTGGGTAGACCTTCAGCTCACACAAGAGTACTCTGCAGTCTTCATTGTAGGGAGATGATCGAAGCTAATTCAGGCTTTGAGACTTCCTGATTTTCACTTCAGGGAATCCTGAAAGTGGGAGAATTATTGTAAGTCTTGAGGGAGTCATGGAACACATTAGAAAGACTTGTATGTTGTTCAGATGCATGTTTCAGGTATCGTGGCAGGTACACAATCTTTAAATGTGGAGGAAGCAGCTTTCATGCAGGGTGTAGGGGTTTAATGCATTTTACTGTGGAACTTCACCATTTTGACAAAGCTACACCATTCTATTTATGCAAAAGTAAGACTTTGAGCTTGCTGCCCTGACAGAACTGGTTTCCACACCCCTTCAGAGCTCTGTTTAGCCAAAAACAGCAGCACCAAGTCCCAAGATTAATTCTGAGGTTCTTTTGCAGCAGCTAAAAGTAACTCCTCAAATTCTTTGCTCTCTCTTTTTGTGCCCTTTTCCCCTACTCTGTATGAAACAAGTGTTGCTTCTGCCTCCCTCCATCACTTGCTTTGCCTCTTGTAGACAAGAATTATCTCTTCTTTTGTACTAAGGAGTCTGGAATTTACTGAGATCTCAAGGCACTGCTGCACAAGGAATAAATAACAAATAATCAGATGTGGGAGAGTTATGCCTCATAACTGCTAATAGAAATGTACTTCTCAGCTTTATTTATCTCCTTTAACCAGTACAGAGGGACTACTGTAGTCTACAAATTCTGTGACTTATTTGCATTTCCAAGGCCACATTGCTCTGAATGCAAAGTGTTCCTCTGCCATTTTTTGAATCTCAAATACAATTTTATAATAAAACTGAACCTATCTTTCCTGTTTCCCTCTCTTCCTGTTGTGTTTCCTTTATAGTTGTAGTTCAGGAAATTAGTCAAAGTGACCCATCACAGAGCTGCAGGAAGGAGAGATGACAGATGAATTTGGCTGAGACAGGTAGAGGGTTCAGAGGTGCAGTTGTGTTGCAGCTCCTGCTGTGTTTGCCTCTTTTCAGCCACACTGCCTAAGGTGTTCCCACCAGATAATTAGATTAATACCCAAGCAGTTCTGTCCCCATGGCTTTCAAAAGGCAGCAGCATAACATCCCCCCAGACAGATGGGGTTGGATTGCTATTCCTGGGTTAGAGAGCAGCAAACCACAAGGAAAGAAAACGGGGCAGTTTGTTGTAAAATTGAACTCAGTGCTTCTGTCCTCTCTCTGAAATTATTTAACCTTGAGCTTCTTTTTCTCTGAGAAAATTACCTCTGTCAGAATCATTCAAATAATCATTGATGTCACTGAGTCACAAGACTTAGTTGGTTCATTAAATCTCTCTTGACATGTGGTTTTCTCAAAGCCTGTGAAGAGAAGGACAAACTGCAGCCAAAGGAAAAGGGCTCCTGGGTTGGGTTGGGTTGGGTCTGGGTGTTCTTTAGGTGGTGGGATTCTCCCCAGATCTGATGATAAGAAAAAGCAATGACTGAATGACTGGCAGCATTTCTAAAATCTGTCTGCCCACAAGACTGGGGCACATTTCCCAAAGGGAGGGAAGGGTTGCATGTTTAACATTCCCTGTGCAGCTCAGGGGAAGGAGTGCTTGGCTGGGAGGCAACACAGGCAGAGCAGTTGATTTTATTTATAAAATATTATTCACTTCCCTGTTCATTACTGTAGGTAAGGATTGCTAATGGAGAGAGACATGTATACAATATTTTAAGAAGCTTTTGAACATTCAAAAGGAAATAGGTTTGAATAAAAGGGTGTTTTGCAGCAAGGGCAGAATAAAAAGCCAGGGAATGGAGCTGATCTCTGGACTTTTGCCTGACTCTTGCTCTTATTTGAAAGAAAGACTAAGGTAAAACAGTTGTTGCAGCTGTTAGACTGGCAAGAAAAAAGAAATTACCTTTTATTTCACACATTTTCTGTTGTGTAGGGAAACAGGCTCACGCCTAAAGCCTCTGTGAAATAGATTTTAAAAGACAGTTTTGGTAAAAATCTATGCTTTTTGCATATTATAGAACTGGATCATCTCTCCTTCAACTCTCTTTTAACATCATTTCTCCCAGGATTAGCCCTAAAAACACTTCTTCTTTTCAGTTGTATGTGCTAGGTGCAAAAATGGCTTTCCTTACTAAAACAGAGTTGGCTGCTCCAGACTGGAGTGAAATTTAAGCTGAAATTCATGTCTGGGGGAAAACTGCTGTCCTCAGATGTCTCAATACCTGGAATTGAGAGAATGGATAGGAAAAGACTTAAATTTACATTTATTTAATTTCTTAATGTGAAGCACTGAGACTGTATCACATAAGAGACAATAACAAGGTCTTGTGGTTTTACTTCATACTGTGCTCTTACCACAACATGTTCTTTTTTCCTTCTGCTCAGTGATCACATCCACGTCACCTCTATTTTGTTTCCCATGGAGAAGTATTTTGCTGATTTTCCATGATTATAGATGGATTATTCATGAAGATTCAGATCTTAATTCTTAGCCAGATCAAAGAGTCCTCTCTTCCTTTATAACCCAAAAAAAGGGTTTTCCTCTCTTAGAAGATCCCACTTGATCATTGCTGCAATCACATGACTAAATAAAATCTAACATTGCCATCTAGTGTCCAAGTACTGGGATATTGCACTGGTTTAGCCCAGTGGGATAGAAAACCTTTGAGTATCATTTGGAACCCTGGGGTGCTCAAGTGACAGAAATGTTCTTTGTTTCCAAAACTTCCATTTTGGTCTTTTTTTTTTTTTCCCCTAAAGAAGTAACTTTATACCTATAATCATAACAATATTAAGTGTTTTATATAATGATGCCAAGAATGTCAGCTTTTGGACAGTTCCTAAAGGATTGTGTTCAGTATTGGAAGGAGCCAACTGGGATAGGAAGTGCAGGGAGTAAACTCTGTGCTCTTCCCCGCACTGTTCTGTTTGGAGAACTGGCACAAATGAGCTTCTTACCACAGAGTCTGATTCCACTGGGGTAAAAAATTCCCCAGCAGTTCTGGGACAGGAATGGTCAAGATGACCACAACAAATTAAGGAAAAAGGAGAACCATTGAAGAAAACATATTCTGTCTCTGGTTTTGTTTTGGGGTTTTTTTTAGAACTAATGTGTTGAGGACACACTTGGATGCACAGCAGCATCCTGCCTCCCTGGGGAGGCCCTTTCCCCCCAGGGAGCTGCAGAGGAACCCTCTGGCTGTCCCTGGGGGCTCTGAGCTCCCGGCTGGCCCAGGGTGCTGCCCTTCCTTGGGATGCTGGAACAGAACTTCCCACAGCTCAGGAATGGTGGAGGGAGCTCGCTGAGAGATGCATTGATCTGAGGTCTGTTCACCTCCCCAGTGAGCTCAGGTGCTGCCCTGGAGGCCTCTGGCAGGATTGCAGCCCCACAGCCCCGGGCAGCCCGGTGGGTGCAGTTCATTCACTGCTCCCCTGCACCCCAGAATTTACCTTTTACACCTTCCACTATTGAATTCTCTGTTCTGTCGTTCCTCAAGCACAAATATGAAGAATTCCCTTGAGAGCCAAGGTGCCTTAACCCTGCTGTGAAGAGCCCTTCCCTTGGGGTCTGTGTTCCTGTGGCTCAGCCCTGGTCCAGCCCCAGCAGAGCTCACCTGGGCTGGGTGAGATCAGCCCCAACTGCTGCAGAGTCCAGAGGAACTGCAGAACTCACAGCAGAACCTCTGATGTGACCAGAGGTGATTGGCATGACTTTATTCCTGGAGCAGAGCTTAGGGGAACATGTTCTGCCTGTATTTTAGGAGATTTTTATTACTGCCATTTTCCTTTCACAAACACAGAAGGGATCCACAAAACCTTTGGGGATCTCCTTTAATGAAGTCATTGGCAGGTGGCTGCTCTTTGTGTTCAGTACAGTCTCAATCTTCGAAATTCAAAGTAAAAATTTAAAACTATTTGAGTGGGAAATGAGGAAATAAATCAGGTAGGGTTGTTAAAGTGCCTTTAGAGCTGTGCATTTCTTCAGTTAAGAGAAACTTCTCCACAGGTTTGTGAACACATATAAATTGCTCCAATGAATCTTTTATGTTTACTGTCTTGCTTATTTATTGCTCATGTGTTTTTTGTTTCTAGTTTATACTCCTGTCTAATGACATAATATGAGACCTAAAAAGATACTTAGATTTGCTAAATCATACTGCAAGCCTTGCTCACATGCATGACAGAAGGGATTCTGGTTGGTTTGGGTTTGTTGGTTGGATTTATGGGCTTTTTTTCCCGTGACTTTCTTTTTCTTCTGTTCAGTGAAAACTAATGAGACCTTTTTTTAAGCAAGTATCATTTTGTATGTTCTCATTGCTGCAATGTTTAATATTTGCCTGACATATAAGTGTTTAATTGCAGTGTGTATAGAGTGCAGGAATGTAGACAAATCAGTTCTGCAAATCGTCTATCTAAGGAAAATGTTGTTTACTTAATAAAAGGCAACTGTTGTGTCTAACTGAAATGGAAGCAACTTCTCCTGTTGATAGGGAATATTTTATCATGGATTTCTTGTATATGTTAGCAGGATGTTTGCATTCCTCTGGACCAGAAGTTACTTCACATGCCCAGGGTTTACACGGGTTATTTAATTTTTCTCATTCATCAGTAGGTGTTGGCACTAGGGAGGGGAATTTATTCCTCAGAAGTAAAGATCTTCCTTTCTCAGCCTCAGGCAAGTTGATCCATCACTATAAGCTGTAGGTTTGTGCTGTGAGCTCAGGTAAAGTTGACCATCCTTTTATAGATGTGACTGGCACAGGATTTTATAGGACAGAAAGACCCCCTGAGATACAACTGGGTCAGAATTTAGGTGGGGAAAAGGCACAGGTAAAATGGTGAACCCAGCCAGGAGGGAGTTTTCTGTCAGAGAGACACAAACCCCAGCAAGCTTAACTTGGGGCAACTGGAGCTCCCCGTGGTTTCCTTGTTCCTCCCCAGGGAGCTCGTGGCTCAGCCTCCCTGGCAGGAGTCCTGCCCACTCCCAGAGGAGCTGCTGTCCATGGGCACAAGGAAAGAGCTGCCCCCCTGCCCGTGTCCTGCCAGGCTCTCACTGAGATCACACTGTTTCCCCAGTCCTCTGCAGCCCAGGAGGTGACTTTGTGGTGTCCCTGCACGAGGCTCAGCCCAGGTGCCACCACAAGACTTGTCAACAATGCAGAGCGGTGCCTTTGGAGCTCTGTTGGGTGATCTGAGCAGGATTAGTCCTTCAGGTTCTGGGGCACTCAAAGCCACAATAAACAGCGTGTGAATTAGCCCTTCAACCCCCAAAATAGCTACAGATTCTCATCTGAGCAAGATGATATTAGAATTGCAAATCATTATGAATACCATCAAGCAATCAAACCCTAACACAGAAATGTATGCAGAGATAAAGCAGATATTGTGTTCTCTAGGTTTAATGAAAAATGTCTGTTCCTTTTGTAGTCAGACTTTCATTGGATCTGTTTCTCAGGCTTTTTTGTGATGAAAAATCCAAGCATAGTGGTTCATAAAAAAAGACTATTCTCTGGCCATTTTCTTTTATAAATATCTGTTACAAGTTAGAGTCCATTTCTATTTAAAATCTATTTCTAGGAAAAAAAACCGGAGAACTTAGGGTTGCTTATTAAACAACCACGAATTTTTGATTTTATTTTTACTTGTCTCTCAAAAGAGCTTTCTATATGACAGTGAAATGAATATTTTTTTCTCTTTTTCTGAAATGGAAAAGAATCACTTTGAATCTATTTTAGCATAGGTACAGGCATTTAAAATTAATAAGTCTCTAGGAAGCAAATGTTGGTGCCATTTGAGGAATGAGCAGTTGCTGTGCACCTGGCTACCTGTTAAAAAGAATTCAGTTAAATATTTGTTATATATTTGGGCTCATTAATATATACAGTTATATGATACAGTACATGTATCATGTAAAAGTTATGGGTTTTTTAGGAACTGTTTTACACTTTCACAATAGAAAAAAATTAAATATAGGTCAACACTGTATGTTATTAACACTGAATAACATTCCAGCACAGCAAAATGTTAGCAGGTACCTGTTTCTGGAGGTGAGAAAAAGGACTGCAAATATGAGAGCTCAACCTTTTAACTGAGCTCTCAAGCCCGTTATTTTCATCAGTTACTTAGTTCAATTAACGTGTGTCCTTGATTTTCACTGATCAGGTTCTTAACAATAAGTTCTAAACCAGTGTCTGTGGCAGTTACACTTTCATCAGTCAAAGTCCATATTCCATCAGTCAAAGACAGTGTTTATCACTCTCTGCTTTCACTTCACTTTCAAGAAGGGCATTTGCAGCTCTAAGAGCTTCATTGCAACCATTTTAAAATAGCACATGCCATGCATTGTGGAGTTAGCACTCCTTTTACTACCTAAGAAAATAATGCTCTCCTTACCCATCAACCACCATATATTTATTTCCAAGGTGATACAAGTCTTGCCTCCTTTTTGGATTACTTTTATTTCTCTGATTAGTAAAAGCAGAGTCACAGCACAGTGATGGGGATGTTGTTTGAGGCCAGTGAGTCAGGCTGGTCAAATATCTTTTCTCCCATAATAGCTGGAAGCCACAAGAAATCCTGTAGTGGCTAATTATGAAATTATCTGTCTCTAAGGAAAATTTCTTCTTAACTGCATGAGCTGGCTTATTCCCTGAAGGGAGAATGTTTTATATTTCTCATGTAATTATACAAGGGAGCTTAGAAAGTGCTGAAACAAATTCCTTTTTTAAAATAAGTGGATATTATAAAATTATAAAATCCATTCTCAGCTTTAGACACAAAGTAACTAATGTGGAAAGCAGACACAATGTGGAAAAAATCTTCCAGAATATTTCCTTGTATTTCAGAGGGTGGATGTGAATTGAATATTATCTCTTTCAGAAATGGTTAATAAGAGTGGATTCATAGTCACTGCTGGGGAGAACAGGGAAGGTCCAGACTGGCATTTGCAGCCTGTCCCACGCCTGGGCCCAGCCTTGCTGGGTCTGACCCACCTCCTGCCGGTGCCAGCAGGACAAAAGCCATTTCCAGCTGTTCTCACACATGAGAGCCTGAAAAAAATGTCACAGATTTGTAGCTATAAAAACCCTATTAGTCTGGAGGCAGTAATCTGAGTTAATTGAGCATTGCTGTCCCACAGAGACCATAGAACAGCAGAACCAGAGCTGAGTCAGGACCTTCTGTGGGTTTGAGTCTGTCAGTCTGCATGGCATGGCCCACCCTGAGGAGGGGCTCAACTGACTAACTGGGCTAATTAATCACCTGATAAACGGTGCCATCGTGGCAGGGGGGAGCAGAAGGGGCACAGGCTGTTGTTAACACCAAAATGGGAACTCCACTGGCTGGTGAGCACTGGGGAACCCCAGGAGAGGGGCTGTCCTGTCCTGCCACCACAGCGAGCAGCAGATGTTGGAGAGAGGGAACCTTCCCCACTGCTTTCATGCTAACTTGATGCTGCTGCTTTGGCTTTCCTCCCCAAGCCCTTCCCGTGCAAAAACCCTGGGACAGAGTGAGGCTGTACCAGGGCTCTCCACACCAGCCTGGGTGTTCAGCCAGGCTTGGCTGGAGCTGCTCCTGTCTCAGAGCCAGGGAGACCTGACGGAGGACACGGGATTCAGGAGGCTGGGGCAGAGCCAGCCCAGCACAAGCAGGTGAAAATGAGGACTAACACCACAGCCTATGAGTGACCACGGCCAGGATATTTATGGTATGAAGGAGCTGTGCAGTGTTTAAAGCCATGTAAGAAAATCTGACTTGGAAAATAAACCAACACCCACTTAAATGTCACACACAGAGCTCAGAACAGCTTCCCCAGCGTTTAACTATGATGGGAACAATTGAGCTCATCATGAAAAGGCTGCGAGTCTCTTCGCTGGGTTTCAGCACTACAGGGCTATCAAAATGTTGCTTTGCTTTGCAAAATGTTAAGTTGGCACACATAAATTATTTAAATAATTTCTGAAAGCCAAATGTCTGCAAAGGTACTGAGGTTGCATGTAAATTCAGGAACACGAGGGTACTGCTGGAGACAGGTACAGTGCAGTGGAGCGTGAGAAATGCAGACTGAATTGCAAAGCACACAAGCAGCATTAAAGAAATGTATTTCAGCTTCTAGGCAGTGAACCCAAACATGTTGTACATTATGCAGACTGCTTAGCAATTTGCATAATTATAAACTCCCCTCGAAACAGTAAACATTACTGCAGAATTCAGTAATGCCAAAAAAAAGCAACATTAATATGAATTGCTTATTTGACTTTTTAATTTTTCCAGGGTCTTTGAAAACACCCAGATTTTAGAACAGGCAAAATAGAGACTTTTACAGTAACAAGTAATCTGTATTGGAAAGAAATGGAGCATAAAAATAGAAACTTTCTGTTTTAATTTAAAGTAGTGGTCTTGTTGACTTTCCGAAGCTGTTTCTGGTAAAGTTTTATTTTACTCTTTATATGTATTCTTAAATTCCTCCAAAGAGTAATCCATTAAACCACAGACTGCCAATGTATGAGGGGGTTCAGACAAGATTATCTTTATTGCTGTGGATGGCAGACAATATGATTACTTGAGGGGGCTCTGCTCTGTGGCTGGGGAGCAGAGCAGCTGAATTAGCAGCAGAATACTAATATTGATAGTTCTTCACGGGAGACTGCAGAAGAGTTCTTTCCAGGGAGATTTGGGGCAGGAATACAGAAGTTTAAATATGAAAATGAAAGAATTCTCAAGGAGACAGGAATGAAAACTAATCCCTTTGTTAACAAAACAAGAAGAGAATACTGCATTGGGAATTTTGTGAGCTTTATGCCTGGTTCATGTTCTAAAGAAAGCCTGGTCTGGGGAGCAGTTCTGGAGGGGAGCTCATGCCCCGGAGAAAACTGTTGTACCCTCAGGGGCCCTGTCCTGAGGTAACTGGTGTGACAGCTTCAGGCAGATTTGCCTTGTTTTGTGGAGAGAAAGGGAAGGAGGTGACCCCACTGCTGCAAAGGCTGCAGAGCAGCTCCAGCCCCAGGGGTGGGTGCTGGGAATTCTGACTGGGAGGCAGCCACAGGAGCCATGTGCTGCTGGTCCTGCTCAGAGCAGGGTTCCTCAGAGGTTTCCTACTGATTCTAGTTCAGAAAGATGAATTAGTGAAAAGAGCAATGCAAAGATGGACTGCTTAGAGAGCCTAAAAGATGAGTTCAAGAGAACTTATGGGATGTTGGTAGTGCTGGTGCATCACCACCCTGTGTGTTGGGTTTTGTCAGCTATTCCATTGCAGGGCTCTTGTGTCAGCTCAGACCAGCAGTGATGTGTTTGGGTTTATCTCTGTGAGCATCCTGAGTCATCCTTCACCATTCCAAAGCAATAACCTCCTTAATTCCAGTCTTTTTAAAAAGCTTTTTGAAATTAAATAAATAAAGCAGGCATCAGGAAAACAAACAATTATCAAGCAAACAAAACAAAAATTGTGAGCTTTTATGCAAAAGAAATAATTACCCCAGCAGAGAAAACTATTTCTAATTTTTTCTAGCAAGAATGACATAACAATGAGCACTGTGTAATCTATTTTGTTTTCTGTTCCTAGTAAAGAGGAAAGCTGCTTGCTCAGGCAGAGCAGGATCCAGTTAATTTTCTGCATCCTCAGGCCAATTAGACAGGTTGAGAAATCAATCTCTGTCAGTCCCATGCTCAGGAACGGGCTCTGTGTGTGTGGAGTGCTTGGAATGGCTGCTAGTAATTTCTTTCAGAAATGTATGAACATTAATTACATATTTTGTCCATCTGTGCAATAACATTGTCATTAAGATTTCCAAAAGGTTAATTTTGACTACTTCTTACCAAACTACGGGAGACTCCATCCTCTTTATTTCTCTTATCTGTTTGCAATCTTCCCATTAGTGTGACCAGGAATGGGGTTTATCTGCAGTGGGTGGCTGATTAAATCCTCAGTGACTCTTTATTTAGATGGTAGTTTCAGGGGGATTAGGAGGGTGTGGACTAGGAACACACCCCAATATTTCAATTCTGACACTTAATCTGGACCACCAGCTCAGCTGCTTGTTCTTCCCATCTTTTGTGGATAAAGTACTGTGCAAATCTTGGGTGGATTTAAGCTTCTGAGCACAGGTTAATGCAGACTGTGAAGCTGTAGGGCAGAGGCTACCAAACTTCCTGACCCTGACAGTTATTTGCTAAATTATTTAATTGTTTCTAATAGCTGTATCCTTTTGTAAGTCTCTCTGTGTCTCCTGTATTTTACAGACAAGCCCTTATACCCCATTGTCCCTTTACCCATCACTGTTCTGAAGCAAAGCTAATTTTGGCAGATTGCTGCTATTATATTGTACAAGAGAGATCTCTGGGTTCTATTGAAGAGTAAGGTTTTATCTGCTCATTAATGACTGTGCATGTTGATGGTTTTGTGGCATTTTCTGTTGAACTTTTTCTTCCTGTTCCAGAGATGTGCTGAGGTTTAAATAATGTGGTTCTGGGATTGCCTGTTCCCATTTCCTCAGCTTGTGCCAGGCTCAGGTTCAGCAGCCAGTGCTGACCCTCCTGCCCTTCCCACCTCTGATTACAAACCCCCTGGAGTTGTTCTGCACTTGGGCACATTTCCCTGCCATGTGCTGTTGAGAGCAGATCCTCCAAGCCAGTGCCCCAATTTGGGGTTATCTCATTCCACATGATCTGTCCCTCTGGCAACCTGCTTTTAGTAGTTTCTACACCAACTGCAAGACTGACAATAATCCAGGATTCTGTTTCCAAAGGCTGACAGAGGTAGGTGAGGTTTTGCAGGTACAACACCCAGGTAAATGAAGAGTACAACCCTTAATTTGCAGAATAGCACGTGGCTGTGTTTGTTCTTCTGGTCACCACTTCTATTCCTGCCTTGAGCTCTGTGCAGCATCAGTCTGAACAAACCAATCAACACCATGTTTCCTCCCTAGTCTGGCTTTCAGTGAGTTTTGTAATTATTTGATGTATTATCTTGGGGGGGTGGGCCCAGTTTGGAGGTGCAGACCTGGGGCTGCCTCTCTGTGCAGGCTGGACCTGGACTTGTCTGCTCCATTCTTAGAGAAATCCTTTGGAAAAAGGGAGAGTCTTTGCTGGGCACCCAGAGCCTCATTTAGAAATAAACTGTACGTAATGAGGAAACCCAAGGAGGTTGTTTTCAGTGTTTTAATAGAGTTTATGTGCCTGGATCAAACAATGTGAATAAGAACCAATTAAAGAAAACTTGGGTGTTTTCTTTAGCATTCTCCAGGGTGCTGTCAACAAGCATATTCTGCTGCCTGCAGCCTCTCTGTTACCAATTGTTACCTTTTACCACAGATATTCTTTTATTTCCCTGCCCATTGTTTTAGTTACTTCATGAATAAAGAGAATTTAATTTGCCTCAATCTTAGAGCTACTGCATTTTTAAGTAATTGCAACTGATATGGGACTATCAGAGCTTAACATATTATAATATGTATTAGCTACTCCAGCTGGCTCTTGTAAACAACCTCTTTCAGTAATATTTCATTTCTATGCAGCTGGAGGTTTGCCTGGGCATGCAGCATGCTTATTCTAACCTAGAATAGTTAAAAGTATGTTTGAAAAGCAGAAATTCAGGAAATTAGTACTTGCATACACTGGGCAGTGTTAACGTTCCTGTTACACTGAAAGATTTTACAGCCTCTTATTGAAAATTAATTTGTGGATTTGAGTCTTGCAGAGAACTTGTAAATAGTCTGTTCTGAACTGGACAGTAAACCTGCAGCATTTCCTGAAGAGGTTTTTAGGACAGGCAAGGATGTTTCTCCCAAGCCACTCTCCTTATGCTCCATCTCTCTGCCTCTGCTCCTGCCCCTGTGTGCAGGGAAGCTCTTCTTCATCAGCATCCTTTGGAGGATGAGGCACTGAGATCCTCAGGAGTGGCCTTTCCACACCAGCTGTCTGTGAAGTAAAATGTGGATGAGTGGGAACTCTTTATTATTCCTTTTTCTACCTCATTTATGTTATTTTTGCCAAAAGGCTTCTCAGGCAAGTCTCCTAAGAATTGCTTATACAACCAGCCAGCACAGAGAGTAGAGAGCGGAGCTAATACAGTAATTTTCTACCTTGTCTGCAATTTAACCAGCCAGAGGAAGGTTTGGGGAGCTCTGAGGCTTTCTGGGCAGTGTGGCCAGCAGACTGTGGGCCTGGGTGTGTGCTTTCAGGCCAAACTGCCCTCTGATCTTAGTCTAGCCAGGTGGGGGTTTTCTGGTTATAAAGAAGGGAGTTGCCAGGTTTTACAAATACTAAGGCCAAATATCCCATTAGGTGCACACACTCCTCCTCTCCTAATTAGCCCATTGACACACTGTGGAAGCTTCTGTCAGAGCTGAGGACATGAACCACTGCTTTAAACATGTTTTGGGAACAGCCACAACTGGAAATCTGACCTTAACTACTTCTTAAAGCACATAAATCATGCAGATACAGATGCTGTAGGTGTTACTGCAGTCTTGCAGGATCACAGATTTTGTTGGTTGACTTGCCATTGCTCGTTTGTTCCTTGTGCTTGCCTGGTGTCTCATTAGAAGCTCTCACCATTTGCAAACACTAATTAAACTGTTTACCTCTTGCAAGGTAGGTTCATGTGCTGTACATGCTTCAAAATCACTGCTCTTTGGTGTCTTTTCGAGCTGTTTTCCCTGTTCCTGTGTCAGAGCTGCCCAGGACAGAAGCTGGCAGGTGAAGGATCCCTTCTCCTTCACTCTCCCTGTGCTGTGCCTGACTGGCAGCTGGCACAGCCACCACTTTCCCTAGACCTCAGAGAAAGTGTAGGTGTTGTGACAGCTCTGCTACTCCCACCAGTGGTGTGATAGTGCCAGCAAATTAAATAAGTTGATGTAGACACAAAAAGTGAGAATACAAGAAAAGCAATGATAAATAGAGAGTGCTGTCAAAGTAAAACCACTTGGGGAAAGAGGCATGTTTTCCCTTCCTTGTATCTTTGTATCATGATAATCCCAGGGGACACAGGATCTGTAAGAAGAAATTGCATGTTTTGACTCTATGAGGAAAAGCAGTATTGTAGCAATAGCCTGGTGCTGATCTGCTGTCAGTGCTTATTGTCTGCGTTTGTTGAGAGTGACCAAGGCAACAGCAGGCAAACTGGTCCATTTAATAGAGTATTAAAGAAGTCTTTGGTAGTGCAATCTGAACCAGAGGATTATTGGAAGGATTCACTTTACTGGAAGAGCAGCCCCACTCTTGACAGGCCATGCTGTTCCATGAGCTGGTTGGTGTTTGCATACCCTCAGCTCTAAAATGCCAAAGAGCTCAGGTTCTTGCACAGGGTGGTTAATTTGCTTTGCTGTTTTAGTCAGCAGCTGTTCACCCATGTGTGGCCTTTCCTGATAATGGGAGAAAAAAAAAAAAACAAACATATTTTTTGACTCTGTCCTGTCTTGAGGGAATGTGACTATTGAAGTTGCTGTGGTTTGTGCTCTGTCCATGAGGAGGGTTGGAGGTGTGTGCTCTGTCCATGA
>NW_020884887.1:15347616-15356765 GCF_003945725.1 Corapipo altera | reverse complement strand
GTGTGCTCTGTCCATGAGGGCTGGAGGTGTGTGCTCTGTCCATGAGGAGGGCTGGAGGTGTGTGCTCTGTGTAGGAGGAGGGCTGGTGGCCTCTGGCACAGGACCTGGGCAGAGCTCAGTCACTGCTGAGCTGCTGCTACAGGACTGGCCGGTTGTTTTCAGTCAGTCCTGAGCTAAGAAATGTGAACAGAATTATCAAAAGCACCTGTGTGATTTGGGAGGTGGTTTCTCTGTGAAACCAAAGGCTCAGGCTCACGGGGGGATGCTGATATGCTCTTGCTGAGCTTTGCTCCAGCTCCCCACCCCAGGCTGTGTGAGCAGGGGCTGCTCTGTGGCAGCAGCCCCGAGTCCAGCCCGTTCCATCTCCAGTCTCCAAGGGGCTCATTAGCTGGGGCTCAGCATTTTAAGCACAGAGCCCCAGCTTTGGAGCTGAGTCACATCCAGTGAGCTCCAAATCCGGGCTCAGTGAACTCCTGTCTGCAGCCAGAATAACAAGCAGGCAAAGCTCAGAGCCCTGCTGGCACATGAGAGGTGCTCATCTCTGAGTCTGGGATGCTCTGCTGGCTCCAATAAGGCAGAAGAAGTGAAAGTGTTCCTTTGAGATTATACTCTTGTACAAGGAATATTTTAAACTGAAAATAAGTTACCAAGTGAATGGGGCAGGTTGCCATAATCATCTGATAATTCACTGCTGCCACCTGCCCAACCAAAAGTTAATTCTGAAAGGGAGGGACCAGTTCAGGAGTGTTTCTTTGTGTCTCCAGCACTAAGAGGACTTAAATCACACTACAGGTCTAAAAGAATGGACTGGTGCTTCTTGGCTTTTTATCTAGGAAATATTCATTTCCTTAGATTCTACTTCCAAAGCATTTATTGTCTGAGACCATAGAAATAAGATCCCAGCTAGGAAAGTGTGAAGATTCAAACTTTTCTAAATCTTTTTACAAGTTTTTAAAACCCTTCTCCAGCGGTACTGGAGGGGGTGGAATCCTGTTTAGAAACTTAACAGTGAGATTTCTCTTCTTAGAAAACCTTAATTTTTTACTCTGACTTCATTATCCTTTTATTTCTGCAGGCTTAACCATGAGCAATACACTCAAAAATATTTATCTTTTAAGGAAAAAGCAAGTTAACATTTTCTTTTAATTAATTTTAATTCAGTGTTTGCTAGTGGAGTTCAGCAGGGGCAAATCAGCTACAGGTTTTGTCTTTGTACTGATGACTACTGTGAATTCTTACAAAATACAGCTTGCACTTGGCATTTAGATCCAGTAAATAAAAACAGATATTTTAAATACCTTCATTACTCTATGCTCAATTTTCATTTAACATAATTTATTTTCCATTAATTTCGTTTTGTTACCTGAGAAACATTTCTGGATCAATAATCTGATTTTTTTAAAGTAAAAATATATTGCAATGACTGTTTCTGTTATAGAGCTGAAACGCTTTTTTCAAATTGACTTATTTGCTCTTTGAGGTGATAAAAAAACCTGCACATATTTTATCTGAATGATAAATGATTGCAAGGGGGGAAGAATATCTTGCAACAAAAGATATCAGTGATGCTCTTTTCATTAGTGATTCCTTATGACAAAGATCAAGAAGTGAGAGACCTCTACATCCATTTAGATTGTTAATTACTTTCCATAAAATAACCTTCACATTTGAGGGCTTGTTTCAACTACAGCTGTGAAACTCTGCAGGTTTTAATCACTGTTTCAACTACTTGGATCAGAACAGAAAGTTCCCCTCCTGTGAAAAGTTTTCCATTTACAATCTTATTGTACATCTTTATTATAAGCAAAGAAAGGAGTTTTTAAATGCTGAAACTCCAATTTATGGCAGCAGAGACATAAATTTCTTTTCCTTTTCAAAAATGGACTTTAATGAATGGGGCTTTATCTCTTTTATCACATTTTCTTATTTAATGCGATTCCTTTTTTACTTTAGCAGATTTCTTTTCTATAGCACAGCATGCATTTGGGAATGATTATCTAAAACTGGGAAAAAATAACTTCCAGAACGTCTTAAACCTGTTGCTGCACGATGTCCACTTTAGCAGTGATTTTCCAGCCTCTGTTTCCATGGCACAGGGACCCGCCCCAGTGTGGAGCTGCTGTGGGGGCTCCAGAGCTCCCACAAGGCACCCCTGGCTCTGGGTGCCAGGGAAGGGTGCTCAGCTCTGCTCTGGGTGCCAGGGAAGGGTGCTCAGCTCTGCCCTGCTCTGGGTGCCAGGGAAGGGTGCTCAGCTCTGCCCTGCTCTGCCCGTGGGCCTTGGCACAGCTGTGGGAACATCTGGGGCCCCCGGGGGTGTCTGGGGGCTGGACAGAGGCAGGTCCTGCTCTCTGCTCTGTGCCCTGGATGGGCAGCAAGAGGCATCAACCCTGAGAGCAGCTGATTTCTGACAGGAGTCATCTCTGGGACTGGTTACTCAAAAGAACAACCTTTGTTTTGGAACTATAATGTGTGGTTACATCCCAAATCTGTGGCTGTGTGCTCTTGGTTTCACGTTTCGAGGTCTAGAAGAGGAAAAAATGATTGAAGCACAAGTAAAAGCAGTGTGAGAGACTGGATGTGTCTTCACCAACTGGTGTCACACGTGCTGCTTTTCCTCATGGAATTCTCAGTTCAGTTTTGGCAATCTGTATTTTATCACGGTTGTTATTTATTCATGTTGAGTGTTTTCTGGCAGGGGTGAGCTCTCTGGGGGTTGGCCCAGCCTTCCCCTGGTGCCCCTTTCTCTGTGGGCAGGATGGAGGCAGCACCTTCCCTGTGCTTTCCCATGACAGGCTGAGACTGATGAACCCCTTGGCATTCCTGCCAGGCTGATGATATTTATATCCTAATGATATTTATTCAGGGTCTGATGGTTCTGTTGAATATGGCTTATCAGTCAACATAATGTGGTAATCAGGCAAATATTAAAACTGAATGTTCCTCTGCTATTCCTCTCCTGCCATTGGGATGATCCTTCACCCAGCAGACCCTGTTGTAATCCTTTGGTAATGTTCTCTCCTGTTTTGCCTCATTTTCCATCTCACCCTGAGCACTCCCAATTTTGCAGTTAGTTTCCTGTGCCTAATTTTCCAAACATGCTGGAGCCTTTCTAGTGTATAATGTACCTTTCAGCCCACAGTGTCTGCTCTGCCAGGCTGCTTTAGAACTTGGGACTTTGTAAATCACTTTGGAACACCTTGTACATAAAAACACTGTCTGAAAGAAAACTTCATTCACGGTCTTGTTCAAGGGAATTATCACAGCAAGGAATTTCTGCCACAACCCTCTGTCACAGGGTTTTTTTGGTGCTTCTTTAAGAATTTTGGTTGCCTTTCAGCATGAGTTGGTGAAGGATAAAGAGAATAGACAAACCCATAAATTGTATACTCTCTCAAGATGTCCTCATTTAAATCATCTGACTGGGTAGAATTTGGGGCATTATTATTGAATGAATGCAGAAAGGTATTTTTGAAAAAAAAGTCAGTAATGTATAATATTTTTAAACTATCATATTTTACATGTAAATGAACATATTGTTGTCAGAAAAGAGGGAAATAATGATGCTTCCATGAAACCCACAAAAAGTTGGGAAGCCCTGAGGCACACTAAAGAAATCTGTCATTAAACTTGTCCCTCAAAAACCATTTCCAAGTGCTCCTGTAAATTCCATTTACAGAAATTGATGGTAGATATAGGATTTTAGAAAATTGCCAAGTGTGTTTTAAGCATCACTGGACAGTAAAGAGATTTTTAGCACAGTATGGAAGAGAAGAGCTCAGTTCTTTTTGAGAGACACCCAGGGCGGGTCCCTTGAGTGAGAGGAGAGGGATGAGGTCGTCATGTCAAGATGGGGAAAGCAATTAAAAGGAAAGGAAAGTGCTGAAAAGCTGCAAGCAAAGCTTGACTTCACAAAACGTTGCACAGAAAGGGAGTTGAGGGCAGGTGTAGGCAGTGCAAGGGTAGAACAGTCCCGGGGAGGAAAGGCAAGGCTGCAGGAAGGTTCAGACGAGGCCACAGACTCTTGTCCCAGCACACTCCTGTCCCCGAGTGTTGTGCAGCCCCTCGGGCAGGGCCACAGCACCTCCAGTGCAGAGCTGGGATGGAGTGAGGACAAGGGAAAACCACGTGTGAGGGTTTCAGCAGAGAGAATATGTCCAGTTCTGGGCCCTCAGCTCAGGAAGGACATTGAGGGGCTGGAGCAGGTCCAGAGAAGAGCAACGAGGCTGAGGAAGAGACTGGAGCACAAGTGCTGTGAGGAGAGGCTGAGGGAGCTGGGGGGGCTCAGCCTGGAGAAGAGGAGGCTCAGGGGAGACCTCCTCACTCTCTACAACTCCCTGACAGGAGGGGGGAGCCAGGGGGGGTTGGTCTCTTTTCCCAGGCAACCATCAGCAAGACAAGAGGGCTCGGTCTGAAGCTGTGCCAGGAGAGGTTTAGGTTGGAGATTAGAAAGAATTTCTTTGCAGAGAGGGTGCTCAGCCATTGGAATGGGCTGCCCAGGGAAGGGGTGGATTCTCCATCCCTGGAGGTTTTTAAGGACAGACTGGATGTGGCATCAGTGCCATGGGCTGGGAACCACGGCGGGGTTGGATCAAGGGTTGGACTGGATGATCTCAGAGGTCCCTTCCAACCCAGCTGATTCTGTGATTCTACGAATGGGCAGCTTTGCCTTTCTCAGGTGACTTCCAAGGCAATATTGCCTCATGTCATAGCTGGGTCACATGGCTGCAGGTCTGTGCAGGGCTGAGTCACTGCCAGTCTGAAAGGTTCCTCCTTTGTTTTCCAAGCTGAAATTAGGAAAATATATAAATATCATTGTCCTTCATGGTTCACTGCTTTGGTTGACTAGTTGGGCAGCATTATGTTTATCACAGAAAGCTCAATGACCTGTGGTTCTAATTTATAGGGAAGAAATTAGATTTTTTTTAAAAGGCTGTCTGCAGAGCCCTCTCTAGATTTGCCTGCCTAGACCTTCTGCCAGTCAAGTCATGGTGACAGATTCTGAGAGCAGTTGTCACTATTTATTTGTTTGTGCAGTAGAAATACAATGCCTGGAATGATTACCCTTCTAAACAAGAGTGCAGAAATGCTTGTATTCATTTCTGTCCTTTAGTTTTGTATTTGCATGTGTGTTTTCCAAGGGAAAAAAAGAAAACTTCTTAAATGCTCATTGACCCAATACTTGATGTGTAAATAGGGGATGGAAAGTTCCGTTTCAGTTTAAAAAAAATCTTTCCTGTTGTTGTTGTTGTTATTATTATTATTATTATTATTATTATTATTATTATTATTATTATTATTATTTCAATGAACTCCACCCTTGTTCATGGTGCAGAGCAGCCAAAATCCATTCTGTGCCACCACATTGCCCTTTGATTAATTGCTTTTAGTCTCACTATTGCAAACTGTATTAATGCCTCCTGGTACCATAAATGTGTTTACTGCACAATGGAGCAGCTGCTGTACAAAGCTGAACAGCATAACTGCATTTTGTATTGACTCTGTCTCGTTGGGATCTTTTTATTGATGGAGCTGACTTTTAAAGAGTCTCCTTGTAACAAAAATGAGTAGGCCTTGGTGCTTGTCATTTCTTTCACCTCCAGAAGAGTCTTTTGCACTTCTGTGATGATGATAATGATTTCTCAGTCAAGTGGAACATAAAAAGGCTTAAAACAAAGATCTTGGTACAGGTAAAAAAGTCATGCTTTTGTAAATAGTGTCCTTCCCACTCAGGAATGTGAGTCTCAGGCTGTGAGATAAATGTGCTCTGAAATCCAGGTAGTTAAATTGTTGTAACTCTAAAATAATTGAAAAAATTTTCAGTCTTTTTGTTTTAATGTGTTTTGGCTATTTTCTATAGCTAAAAATGAGAGAATAAGTAGAAATTCCTGAGACTTACTAAAGAAGGGGGGCAGTGGAATACCCAGCCCCCAGGTCCTATTGTTTTATGGAGTAGCTCCACTTCACCTGTATTTGGAAAGTCATGTTCTTGTCTTTGTTAGTTGTTTATGTTGCAAAGACAAGCTCTGAAATGTGGTGGTGTCTTTGATATCCACGTTGACACTGGGGACTGTTGTCCTCCATGGTATCAAATCCAACTTTCATTAACGTGTGTTATGAGCAAGTTTCTTTCTGTAAGACAAAAAAGAGGGATATTTCTAGGGTTTTAAAGACATTCCAGCTTATGTATCCACAATTATTATACATTTCAGTGTTCAACACTTGCTCAGAGACCTTTATGTTTCTGAGGTTTTTTGTAAAGAAGAAATTGTGACTCCAATGTAGAATGTAGCCTTAGGAGGAAATGTGATTAGATTTCCTGCATTAAGGATGGAAGGAGAGCACTGGAATTTTCATCAAACATCATTGATAGGTAATTCTGTAGGACTGGTCCATCAGAGGATCCAGTCTGATGCATTTGCCTCTTGTCCAACTGCCCATGATAGTGGTTATCCTCTTAATTGTGTGCAGGAGCTAAGTATTAATTGGTCTTGGATTTTTCTTAACGGGATAAGATAGACAAAGAAACAGCTTTTAGCTCTTTTTGATAGTTGAGAGTAATGACAACCTTTGGGTCTAATTTAATGCTTCTCTGCTGAATTTGATTTATTAGTAATTGAATTGTGTGTTTCACTGGTTTCTGTCAATACATCTTTTTGTTCCACACTGACAGTGAAGAGCAGCAAAGTGCTGCTCAGAAAATCACAGAATCAAGAGCATGCCCTTTAGAATTATGTATTTTAATTAGACACTGACATCTGGTATGGACTATGAATGCTTATGTGCACACCTGCAGGCTATTTTATGAAGAAACCCCAAGTACCTGGAGAATTTGTCTGCAGATGGGGTTTAGTGATTTAATTTAATACAGCAATTGTGCAGAATGTATTGTATTTATAAGTATTGTAAAATTTGTATGCCACATATGTTCTGTGGACTTAAAAGCTGTTCATTACATAAATAACAGTTTCCCCTTCTGACAATTTTCATAATTGATGGAAAAGCAAAGGGATAATCTTGACAATATTAAAATCTGAGAGTGGAAAAGGTTTTGTTGAAACCCAGTTTGATTTTTATTAACATTTAAGACTTACAAAGGATTGAAATGGATATCCATGAGGAAAAGCCATTGTACAGCTAGCTCAGCTGGGCTGAGGTGTGCCTGAGGACTCACATCACACAGCCAGAGGACAGCAAAGTTCACTCAACATTCACAAGTACTATAATGACCTCATTGGTTCTGAAGTTTAGTTTTAGTCACAGACTTTATATTAAGAAGAATTCCTAAACCTTTGTAAAATAACTGCTTTGTCCTCCCTCTAAGTGTTGATGAACCTCGACACTGCAGAATCCTGAAGTTAAGGGTCACCCAAACAGTTTTCCACAGGAAAGTGAAAATTCCACACTGCAGGATGTCTGATTTACTGTCACTCTCCACTGCTCTCCCTTAGCAGAAGTTTCTCTCTTGGGAAGTGGGGACTGAGGACAAGACCCGTGTTTTGTGTCAGTGGCTTCTCCCATCCAAAGTTGCATCTGTGTGTTCTCATTTTTCTCATTGTTCTGCTGCTTTCAGGAGAAGGAAAGGGCTGAAACAACAAATATAAGAGAGGATTTCATTATGTCTAGGGAAGAAGAAGAAAAACCGATTTTAATCCCAGAAATGCTCTGCTTCTTAAGCTACCCCTCCCTTTTGAGGTGCTGCCTGTCCTTGCAGAGCACAGCTGCCTTTTGGCATCCCCAGACAAATGTCACCCCTCCAGCTGCTTCAGCAGCACGTGGGGAAGGCATGTAAGGGGCACAAATGCTGCCACTGTGTCCCCTGTGCTGCAGGACCCTCTCCTTTGGGGGCCCAGATCTGGCACGTATCTGCTGGGAGGGGGAGCCTGAGGCCCTGTTACTTTAGAGACCTATTTAGCTCTTCAGATCTGGCCTGGAATGCAAATGTTTATTTGTTCACCTCATCCAAGGACCTGCAGGGCACCAAAGGGTGTGTCTGGAGATCAGATGTACAGCCTGTGTTAGAGTTTTGTATCGTCTGGAAGGAATTATAGCTTGTGATTTATACCTGATTTCCAGTTCTCTTGTGTTCAGCTTCTCTATCAGAAAAAATCTGTTCTACTCACAGACTCTTATTTGCTTGGAAAACAACCCCAAGCATACAGCATACACTGCAGCAGTGTCATGGGCCTGGCAAATGAGGTGAATCAAAAAATAAACTCACCATCAGCATATACAAGTTTCTGTGGGTTAGAGAAATAAAAAAAGTGGCACTGGAATAGGAGAAAATGCTTTACCTGAACAGCACCACTTCCATGCAAACCAGAGAGGAAAGGTTTGGAGGGAGCAGAGCATGTCCCTCACTGAGGAATTATCATCCCTCTGGCTATGATCTACTTTTACAGCTGGTCAAAAGCAATGACTCTAAACCCTGCTCCTTAATTGCTCATTTGGCAACAGTATCAGTGTGAGATATTGTACAACCTTTCACTGTAATAACAGTTAATCACAGACATAAATGCTCCATCATTAGTGCCTGGTAATAAGGCAATCCTGCCGTGCTGCTTGACCAGCAGACAGGACTGAGTGACACCCAGGCTGCTGCTCTGCTGTGGCTGCAGAGGAGTCAACAGCAGGAAAGGGGGGCTGCAGCAGATTATTTTTTTTCAGTTGGGATTTTTGTTTGGTCCCCTGTACAATCTCTGCCATTGTACCCAAATCTGGAATAGTAAATATTCCTCCTCAGTTTGTGGCCATTTCATCAAGAGGATGAGATACTAAGATTACTCTGAATGTATTAATTAGTGTCTTTTCACCTGCCTTATTGAGTTTTGTATATTTGTGAGAAGTAGGAGTAACAGGACTAGAAACTTAACTCTGGTCTCATCCTAAGTAGGGAGATGCTCCCCACTCCCAGCAGAGCCCCTGACAGCTCCCTCCCCAGAATATTGCTCTTTTTCCCTTTCTTCATTCTGTCCTCCATTCAGCTACTTGGGCACTTTACCCAGGTCAGTGAGCTCCTCCTCTGGGTATGACTGTCAGAGCAGAGGTGGTTGCACGAGTGCAAACTGAGCTCTGCCTGACTGTTGGCTTTAGGCCTGGCCTAAAGTCTGTGACTGTGGCTCTGGGCTCAGTCTGACTTGGCTTTAGGCCTG
>NW_020884887.1:15341339-15347606 GCF_003945725.1 Corapipo altera | reverse complement strand
TGGCTTTAGGCCTGGCCTTGCTGTCTGTGACTGGCTCTGGGCTCAGTGTCAGGCCGAGCTCTGTCCCCCAGAGCCCCACAGACACAAGTGCACAATTGTTTCAGAACCAACTGGGCAAATTTGTCCGTCTTGCAGCTGAAACTCCTTCTTGGCATATCACACAGTTATTGATTAAATAACTGGTTAATTAAGAGAAACAGCTGTTCTTTGGGCTAGACATGCAGGACACTGTTGCCAAAGCAAGTAACGTGCTACTGAGGAGAAAGGGAAGCAGTCTGTGATCTCTGGATATTGCAACATCACAGTGTCTGCACTAAAGGGTAGTAATTAAGGGTAAATGATGGTGGAATTGTGGACAGCAACTTCTTAGTGGGAAAAATTGTCTTTTCATGTTCTGCCTAGCACTGGGAAGATTCAGAGGGACTGGCTGTGCCAGGAATGAAATGGCAAACCTGCATCTTGGGCGTGTGGGAAGGGCACGAGCAGAACGTTCTATCCCAGCAGTGCAGACCCAGAGAGGTTTTTGTCTCTACACAGAGGCTCCTTCTTGCACAAAGCAAAGAGGAGCATTGATAACAAAAGATAGAGTAACATGTTCCTTTGCCTCTACGTGCAGCTTCCAGGGATCTCAGTCTGATAATGATGCGAGTAAAGGTTAAATTGCCTTAGAAGTATCCCAGCTGGGGGGTTGGTCTGGTTTGTGCCATAAAGATTTTTCCAATGGATTTTCTTTATTCAGCAGGATATGTTGGTATAGGTGAGGTCTTCCAACACAGAGGGCAGATAAATATAAAGTGTGATTAAACCAGGTTCAAAATCAGCTCAAGAAACAACTCCCATAACTTCAGAACAACATGCCTGGGTAAATGTTCAACACAGAAGTGAATGAGAACTGTAGTTCAGAGATAAATGCTTGTTGAGAGTTAACAAATAATCCCCTCATCAGTGAAAAGAGAAAGGCAAGTAAAAAAGGGGAATCTTGTTACAGGTCATGATAAATTCAGATCAGATGCTCAGCTGATTATAAGTTTATTTTTTATTCTAGAGTTTTAAGGGAAGAGTTGCAATAAATATATTAAGTCCCTGGTGACACATTTGCAATAAGAAGTCACACCCCAAAGATCTTGCAATCAAGACAGGTAGTTTATAAAGCTTCACAAAGCAGTGCAGGTCACACACAAACCTGTGGCAGGATGAAAACTAGGAAAGGTCTCCCAAATATAGCCCAGTGCAGACCCACAGTGTCCTCCTGAGCTTCCCACTGCTGGACACAGCATCCATGAGAAGAAGGCACTGTTAACAAACAAGGGCACGTGTTTTCATGGTTCCACCATCACCCTGGGGACAGAAAAGATAACAGGAACATTTACTTAGAAACTTACTCCTTTTTTTTTTTTTCATATTACATTAATAAGAGTCTTCTAATTCTAAATGCATTCCTCTTCCTTCCCATTGAAATGGGACAATTTTGGGAAAAGAAATGAGCTGGCAGTGAGTGCCAGTATATCTGCAAGCTTGTGCTTTAGAAACAAGGGAGTTGAAAGTTAAAATGTTTAACTCTTTCTCCTTTGAAGACTTGTTTTAAAATCCTGGTTAGATGGCAAATGAAAACTAGCCTGACTAAACCCAGAAATTTGCCACTTCGCCTCCTGTGTTCCTCACAAAGCAGTAAAAGGTTTCCAGATGTCTGGACAAGTTTGGCAGATTCCTGACCTGCACAGGGAGTGTTTTTGTAGGTCCTGTGCAAATGTGGATGCAGAATGGAGGAAAGGAAGCAGGAGGGGGCAGAGCTTCCTGTGCTGTTCCTTGCAGGGCTGTCAATCCCATGAATAATCCACTGCATCTTTCCAGCTGGTTCACCCTTGCATGAGTTACTATTCTGTGTCACTGAGTGATATTTAAGGAACCAAGTCAAACTTGTTAAAAATAACTATCTCCTATCATTTATTTTTATGAATTTATATTATTTTGAGCAGCAATTACTGGCTGACTCAGTCACTGGCAATGGAAGAAGTGTCATTTTAAGTAACTCAGGCCAAGATTTGAACAAGAATGAGACTATTTGATAAGATGTCAACAAGTGAAGGTTGTAACCTTGTCAGCCATGACATTACAAGTCCTATCATGTCCTGTACAAACTGTCACAACCTTTAAACAGGGGCTTCAGCAAAAGGAATTCTTATGTCACATAAAGCAATGGGTTGAAGCCAGACTGGAATAAATGGAAAGTTCAGTAGGCTCTTATTTTCTGGGGTTCTAAATCAATTCAAACATTTAATAAATAAATAAAAAATTTCATAAAGATTGTAGTGCAATCTCTTAGGGTCAAGAACCTGACTTTGGGACTTGGAGAGACTTAAAGACAGAATTGTAATATACTGTGTTGGCTTTAAGAGTGTGAAAATACTGGATGCCGGAATAGTTGGATATGATTAAAAATTCAGGTGTTTAGTGCATTGTAGAATGGGAAATGCTGTCTGCAGTTCTAAATGTAGGGTCTGCCTGTACATCAGTTCTTGAACTGGAGCAAACATCTCTATAGTGTAAAACTTTTCTGTTGGTGAAATAATTTCTCAGATGACCCCACCAATCAGCTTTCCGAGTTCTGTTTTTCATTTGAGTGAAACTCTACATTTAATTTAGAAGTAAAAATAATATTCATGTTATCAAAGGTTTCCTCTCCTTTTGGATGGGCAGACATCCCCCCAGTACACACAGAAGTTAAATGCCTGAACCCATGGCTGGATTCCCACAAGTGCTGTGAGCACAGACCCAGAGCAGATGGGGGTTTGCAGGAGGCAGCTGCACTTCACCCTCCTGCTCCTCAGGGACTGGGGGAGCAGCCAAAGCCACCTCAGGAGCTGGCCTGGGCCAGGGGGCAGTGACAGGAGGGGGAATCAGCCTTTCCCAGAAGCGGAAGGCAGAGGATTCTCTGAACCCTGAAGTTGCTGCCTCAGAACCGAGTGTTTCCCCAGAGATGTTCTGTGCAAATCTGGGATTCACAGAGGTGGAAAAAGCAGTGAGAGGCTGATGGAAAAGAGGTGACACACAGAACCAGGTGGGCCATTTTTGGCCAGGGCACAGCAACAATTACAGCCATTCACTGGGAGCTGTTCCTGCCCAGAAGGACTGACAACAGCTACTTATTTCTGCCTGTTAACAGCTGGGCTTTCATCTTCCTCCTGCAAAGTGAGCCACTCTTTCCTCCAGATGGAAGGTTTAATAACTTCTGCCTTGCTTGGGCACTAGGATGTCATCTGGTGTGTTTTCTAAAGCATCCCCTTTGTAAGGCTTTTAAAACCTATTTTTATATTTGTTCTTTGATGTAACTTTTTTTTTTCCACCGAGCTCACGATACATGAAAGGCAAAAAAAAAAAAATAGGTACAATAATTACCAACTGAGAACATCTGACAGGAAATGACAGGTTCTGTCCATTAAAAAAACCACAAAGGTTTTCATATGGATTTATACTAATCTCTTTTAACAAGTTTTTCTTATTTTAAAGATTTTGCAGCTAACACGTGTATATCAGAAAACAGCCAGACACTTAGAGAGATCCTTGTCGTTATCATCTCTTTATGAAAAACAATAAAAAAGAGCTTTTTTTGTTTCTAAATGTATTTCATTAAAATGTCCAGCTTGATAAATGTCCTGTAGAGAAAGTGTCTGTAGCCAAGATAATAGTAACCAACTTGTGTGACAATCACTCCAGATGACAGACAAAAAGTGGAGGATCAGCTGGCAGTGCCCTGGCTCACATTCCCCACAGCTATTATTCACTTTTTCTGTCTGCTTCATCTATTCTTGTTTGCCTGCTTTATATACATTGACTTATTGCCACTATATCTCTTGAGTTGTCTTTTTTTTTTTCTCAAAATGGTAAAAATCCACACTTGTCCTTGGTTTTGGGCCATCCAAAACCAGTCTTTATAATTTTCCATCTTGCTATCTTTCAAGCCTCATCTAAAGAA
The DNA here is from genome assembly GCF_003945725.1 of Corapipo altera. Taxonomy (NCBI): domain Eukaryota; kingdom Metazoa; phylum Chordata; class Aves; order Passeriformes; family Pipridae; genus Corapipo; species Corapipo altera. The sequence continues at coordinate 15,343,633 of NW_020884887.1, read as the reverse complement.
TGAATTCATGCTCATGGAGCTCATTGTGCCTTAATGTTTATTGCTTCTTTTCATGGTAGGGGAACTGAAATGCGTTATCAACATCTAATTGCAAAAAATCTTTAAAAATTTTTGATAACCATTCTTTTCTTAACAGTAACCTCCAGGTTATAGAACTGTATTCAAGAGAGCATCACTACCATAACATGGTGCAGTGGTGGAGCTTTCTTGTTGGGTTTTTCACTTTGAGGTGTTGTATGTGATGTTATCCAGCCAGGGCAGCTCCTTGGAAGTCCATAAGTGCTTTTTCAGAATGTTGTACTTTTAACAGAAATCCATTTGCAGTATTTGAGCAGCATGTACAATGTGGCTTTTTTTCCATCCCTGCCATTAGCAGAGAGGAAAAAAAAATATATATAATATATATATGTAAAACCAAATCCAGCCTTACTGTTCTCCATTCTAAATTCCCTCCTGCTCAGAGGGGGCTCAGCAGGGCCATTGGCAGGAGCTGAGCTGTTAAATTCAGCCTAGCAAGGCTGAGTCCTGGCTCTGGGATTCTGCATGGAAGGGCAATTGTAGGGGAAAGCAAAGAGGGCGTGTTGCTGAGAGCAGCAAAACACCTTTGCAGCCACATTGGGCCACTTGATGGCCCAGGGAAGGGTCACTGAGGGCTGGAGTGGGGCAGGGGCAGAAGGTGCTCTGTGCAGGGACAGGGGTGACAGGTCCTGTGCAGGGATAGGGGTGACAGGGACAGGGGTGACAGGTCCTGTGCAGGGGAAAGGGTGACAGGGACAGGGGTGACAGGTCCTGTGCAGGGATAGGGGTGACAGGGACAGGGGTGACAGGTCCTGTGCAGGGCACAGGCAGCTCCCCAGCTCTGTGCTCTCTCTCCCTGCACAGCAGCACTGCCTTGGGAGGGACATCCCTGCAATGGCCTTCCCAGAAGACAGACTGTGGAACCTACTGCACCTCCAATGTCTTGGGGCCCAGAACAGCAAATCTGGTTTCTCTCTGAGCCAGCCCCACCTTTCCCTCCCACAGTTCCTGGTGTGGTCTCTCACCCCCTCACCTGTCCGATTTCACATCCGTGGGTTCCTCCCCCTCACAGCCCAGTTCAGGTGGGGCTGTCTGGATGATGGGGCTGTCTGGATTATGGGGCTGTCTGGCTGGTAGGACTGTCTGGATGATGGGACTGTCTGGATTATGGGGCTGTCTAGATGGTAGGACTGTCTGGATGATGGGACTGTCTGGATTATGGGGCTGTCTGGCTGGTAGGACTGTCTGGATGGTGGGACTGTCTGGATGATGGGACTGTCTGCATCATTTCCATGCTTGTTTCAGCTCTGAACATTTGATCCCAGCTCCCTCTGTGGGGGTGGTTATCCCTTCCCCATTGCAACACTGATGTTTTTCTGAGCTTTGGCAGATCTGCAGCAGTGTGTTTGCAGAAATGAAGCTCCAAGAAGAACCCCTTCCATCCTAACCCTTCCTGCCCTCCCTGCCCAGTGCCTGCTCCCAGCTGTCTTGCTCTTTGAAAAAGGCCTCAGGCAAGTGAAATCCTGGGAGACAGGGCTGCCCAGGCTGAGGTAACACTGCCTGTCTACATTGCCAAATTAGTCTGTAATAATTACCTTCCTAAACTGGTCCGTTTTCATGGTTAATTTGGCTGGCAGAAAGTGAAGAAGCTATTTTTGCAGCATATATGCACCATATGAATATAATTACTTGGAAACACTGCAGACTCCAGGACTGAATGCTTTTAAAAAAAACGTTCTGATGAGCATGAGCAGCCTGTACTGTTTGCAGTTGCCTGGGTAACTGAGATCAGACCTTTACCTGCCTCATTCTGGTACCCGTGGAGGAATAGACACTAATTCTGATGTTTGGGCTCTACCCTAAAGTATTTTATGGAGATAGGAAAGGTCAAAAAACATCTTTAAGCCTGCCCTTACTGCATGCATCAGAGACAATGATCAGGCAATTGATCCCTTTTGCAGGAGAGCTGGGTCTGACTGGAATATAAAGGAGTTGGTTCCCTTTGCTTCTGCATCTGATTGCAAATTGTGTCCTGTGCTGACAGGCACAAGGCATCGAGGGGGTTTGCTCTGGGCCAGGCTGGACCTTCAGACACAGCTCTGAACTGCAGTGGGGGCTGCAGAGTGTTCCCAGCTCTGCGGGACCCTCCAGGGCTGCAGGACCCTCTGGAACCCAGCCCTGGGTCCAGCCCGTGCCCGGCTGGCTCTGCAGGGCACTGCCCACCCTGATAGTGCTGACAATGTCTGTGTGTGGCTCTGCAGGGCACTGCCCACCCT
>NW_020884887.1:15275775-15341329 GCF_003945725.1 Corapipo altera | reverse complement strand
TGTGTGGCTCTGCAGGGCACTGCCCACCCTGGCAGTGCAGATGATGTCTGTGTGGCTCTCAGGGCTCTCCCCACCCTGGCACTCATCTCCTCTGGGTGACTCCATGAGCTGCCTGAAATCTCCAAAGAACTCGCGTCCCAGTAACCTTGGAGACCACATTCCTCCTCCTCCTGCTGCAACCAAAGCGGTGGCAGCGAAGTTCGGTGGCTTTGGGGGGTGTTGCGAGGCTGATTTGTCTGAGGTTTGGAAAAGGGGGGGAGTTTAGGGGGGAAAGGGTGCGGTATTGGGATGTGCCAGGTGTGGTAAACAGGAATGGCAACCCCACCCCTAATGCTGAGCTGTGTTATGCTGCATATGGCTTGTACAAAGACAGGAGAGAGACCATGCAGGGGAGGGACTGTCCATAAATCCCACTCCTGCCAGGGGTGGAAAAGATGGATAACCATTTTGAGAAATATTAATTCAAATTTAACTTTATCTTGTTTCTAACTTGGTGTTTTTGTCTGAAATGAAAATGCTGGAGTATTATGAGCTATAAACAAGCTGGTTTTTTCGTGTGGAAAAGTCAAAGGAAATCATTATGCAACAATTATGCCAGAATAGGCTATACTGTTAGAGCTTAATGGTACATCTCCCTGTGTTGACAAGTTAACTGGCTGCCAAATAGACACAGAGGCCCTGAAGTTATTGCTGCTTCTTTCTGCTGCAGGATATCTCACAAGGTGGTTTCACAGATGAGGACTGAGAATATGAAGTGGATTTTAAAATATTTTATTTTTTTAACAGTAGGAGAAGTGAGCAGACAGCCTCAGATTTTTCTTCTAATTCAATCCACAAGATTTCAATCCGCTACTTAAGAATAAAATCCCTTTTCTCTAAACAAATCAAGAGAACAGTAACTCTGAATCATTCTTATCTGCAGCTTTTCCTAACTGCTTGATCTGTCATTTAACCTGGCATTTTTGTTAAGTGCCATTTTCCATCTGTATCTGTAAAACTGTGACTGTGTTTTTCAAGTTATTTCAATCAGAGAGCTTGAGGAAAGTCATACTGGATAACATGAAAAAAGATATTCTCTTCTCCCAGGAGGATGAACAGTGTCCATGTATGACATAAATCTACTGAGACACAAATCTTCGTGTCACAAACCCGCCTGGGTGTCACTGCTGTCATCTTCCCTTACACACAGGCAAGTGCAATGGAGTTTTTGCTTAAAAGGGCCATTACTGAGCCTTGTGTTACATTTCAGAGCAAAGAAGTTCTGTGCATCAGAGCAGCATGGATGAGTGCCCTGAGAGATGCCCAGGAAAACGGAGTGGCAGCAGCTCCAAAGATTGACCTGCTGGCAAGTTCCCTTCCATTGCTCAGAACCCCCTTCTTCCTCTGCTCCTCTGAGAACTAAATAGGGAGCACAGGTTTCAGAGAGGAAGCAGGAAAAGGTCAGGAAAGCTGCCGTGGCCAATCTGTATCTTAGTTTCTCATCTCTGTTCACTGTTCTGATCCCTGCAGCCAACAGGAGGGAGTGTGTTCTCAGTGATCCCCACCAGGGCAGCAGTTTGCTGAAACCTGTGCCCCAGAAACACTGCTGCAAACTCAGCCTCTTGGCTTTACCTTTCTTTTGAGCACATTTGGGCTGCTGTCAGGTGAATGATGGTGAGGGACTAAGGTAGGACAGATTCCTTCAGAAAATCTGCCTTGGGAAGGTGGCAGATTGTCAGGAACTTGCCTGTGACTCCATCCTGGCTCTGTTGCAAATCTGCCCAGGAGTTCTCAGCAAGAGCCACAAATTGCCAAGAACACTTGAAAATAAGGCTTAAATTATAGTTTCCTGATGTCCTGAAATGTCTGGCAGTAAGTCCTGCTGAAAGCACAACCTGTGCAGTCAGAGGTGGCCCTGCAGTGCCCTGTGAGCTCTGGGGCTGACCTGGAACACCAGGAGCTCATCCCAGCACAGTGCCAAGCACACCAAATGCTGCTGCTGGGCTGTGACAGGCACTGCTGTGCCCTGGGGGCTCAAACACAAGCCCCTGCCCAGCCAGGATCACAGTGACCTGAGCAAGGTCTGACCCCCAGGGCTCTGCAGGGCAGGTGCTAATGGAGAGCTTTGGGAGTTTGTTCTGGCAGTGCCACCAGCAATTTTTTTGTTCAAATGTGTTGCTTGGCTACAAGTCCTTCTTTCCTTTTGAAAGCTCACATAAAAATCTAAACCAACATCTCTGGCAGTGTTGGCTGCTGAAAGAATATATTGCTTTGCAATCAGGAGCTTGAAAATGAAAATGTCCTATAAAGCTTTGCTTCCTTGCCACTTAGCCTGTTCAAACCCTTGTGCCACCCTTTAAATAAAACCTAATAATAAACCCCAGCTGGAATAATTGATGCAGAAAATCACACAGCATAGCATTCTGTATTTATTGTTTGTCTTTTAGTGGCACAGACACTGTTAGTTTTAGTGGACTTGAGAGCAGTTCTTCCAAGTAGATAACATAACTGCATCATGGCTTCTTGCTCTCCTTAACCTTTAACCTGACTTTGCCATCACAATTTTTTAACGTGGGCTGTCTTAAAAGGATTTGCTCCTTTCCATCAGGGTGTGCTGGGCAGTGAGGAGGCAGAGGACAGAACACACCAGGATGGCCATGGCTGGTTCCTGCCTGACCAGCTGGGGATGTTCAAGGAGCAGAGGAAAAGGTTTCTGCCAGGAAATTATGAGAGTTGTGCTGCTGTACTTTGAATAATTTATTCAATAGGCCTGAGTGTGGCTGTGGCTCTTGTTTGCTGACAGTCAAATAACAGCTTTAAACCCCTGAACTATTTATTTGGCACTTACTGGGGTGTGTGAGGTTGGCTTCCCTTCTAATCCTTCACTTCTGATCCTTATCCTTGCTCCCAGTCCTGCAGGACCAGCTCAGCCCCCTGATGCAGCTTTGACACCTCAGCTCCAAGGTCCCTTTGGAGCTCCCGTGTCCCTGCTGTGCCCAGGGGGACAGAGCTGGGCTGGCTGCAGCTCTCACAGCCTCTCCCATCGAGTTGGGGTCACCAGTCCTTGTCCAGCCCCACAGAACTGTGGTACAGTGGCAGGTGGACCCTCTCAGGCAGAATTTTCACATATCTCAGATGGTTTCAATGAAAAATTCACAGTCTTGCTTTTGCTGACCAAGCCTATTCAGACCATATTCTGATCCCAATATACACTTTCAGATTGGTCGTGTCCATTAACTGAGCTTTCAATTAAACCCAGACTTAAATGTTTAGCTGCCAGTTTCAAAAAGGCCTTGGTTTAGTTAAACATAATGAAAATGGTGTCAAAGGAGCTGTGTTAAAGACATTGTTGCAGGTCATTTTTGAATGAAAACAACTGTCATACTTTCCTGAATGTTAATTTTGATTAAATCCTTGAATCCAATAAAACTGCTCTGAATCACTCTGCTAAAGCTTAACTACTTTGTGTTGGAAACAATGCAGGTGTTCCACTTCTGGTGCAGTAGCTAATTAGTTTAACAGCCCTAAAACATGTAATAAACTGATAATTAAAAATAAGGGCACACCACTCATAACAAACTAGGGACATATTATAATCTGGCTACAGAAAAGTTTGCCTTTTAGTCTGTACCTCTCTGGAGCACGAGTGGGTTCTGAAATGCAGAGAGAGAAAAGAGTACATGGTTCCTTCTCCTTTTTCTACTGCCTTGTATAACTTCAAGTGGCTCTAAAAAAAATAAATATTTAAGTTACTTGAATAAAAGGCTGTAACCTTCAGGTCATGCCCACCTCTCCCACAACACCTGCAGTTTATATTGTGTTTAACTGACTCAGTTGACTGAAGGAAGGAGGGCAGTGTGAAATTGGGGAGATTTCTAAGTATGTTCATCAGTTTAAACTCTGGACATCCACAGTGCTACAGTAATAGTGGATGGGGCTATTTTTCCCAGGATATTTAGGAAATTGTTATTTATCCTTTGCTGGATATTTACACCTCCTAAGTGTAGATACTTAATTTAAAGCATTGACCTTGTAGATTTATTTCCCTAGACAGGAAATAATTAGAAGAGACAGGCTCCTTGTGTTATCTCAGACAGATTCTCTCAAATTATCCTCTGCAAGACTCTCACCTTTCCTTTTGGCTAAAGAAAGATTGGAATGTGAATATGGATATTTGGGTAGGGAGTATCTCCCTAGAACTATCCCAGTCACACAGAAGAACTGGTATCCTTGTCAGCCTCTAGTCTGCACATCTCTGAACTTCCTAAAGAAGTATCTCTGGTGCCTCTGTCTTTGGAGATTTGCAGAACCTGAGTGGACAAGGCCCTGAGAAACCTCCTCTACCTCTGAAGTTGGCCCTGCTCTGGCATGGGGGTCTTGTCCAGTGTAAATTATTCTGTGCCTCTAAACTCAACAGTTCAGGGCATAACCTCACAAGAGTTTCCTTTCAAGCTCTCAATTCAGAACAGGTTCATCCCCTACAGCAGGAAAATGAAGGAGAATCCATAAATCTTATATGTTTATAAATGATACAACTATTATTCTAATCTTGATAGCAAGAAGTGTTCTCCCAGTGTATGCCACATTTTCTCTTAGGAATCTCTGGCTTTCACTGTTACTCTTGGAGCTCTCCCCTTTCCTTGAGGTGCTCAGAAAGCAGCAAAAGTCACTTATGCTCTTAGTGAGTGAGAAGAGGGAACAGTTGAGGATCTGGGGAGGGTTTATTTGCTCTGCATCTGCTGTGCTGTTCTCAGACAGTGCTTGGATACTCTGGGTGAGCACCCAGAGCACAGCAGGGAGCAGGTGAAAGGACCTGGGTGACCCTGAGGGTGCTGACGGGGGAACACTGGTCCCTCCAATGCAGTGTGGAGAATGCAGTAGTGCAGGAACACAGGCTGAGAGCACGTGCCCAGAGGATTGTAGATGGCCTGTTAAGTGCTGAGAACACAGTTTAGAGTGTCTCGTTGAGAAGCTCTGATTCAGTTGGCACTTGTTTCCAGCTTCAGCAGCATGTCTGGAAACAGAGAGCTGCTGTGAGTCAAAGCAGGGATCTAGAGAGATGGGAACTGAGAGGGAAAGTACCCATCTGCTGGAGCTGTCAGGAGTGTGTGAGGTTCCCCAGGGGCTGGATAAATAAAGGAGCTGTCTGGGTGGGAGCTTTGAAAGAAAGCCAGATGGCTGCAGTTGCTTGCAAGAAAGTTGATGTGCCAAATAACTTTTTAAATCTCTAATGTGTGAAAAAGGTTTGGCCCTTGACTTCAAAGTGCCAGAGTGCTTGTCATGCTGCCTGGTGCTTTTCTGGCTTGTGTTCTGGCTGTTCTCCCTCCCAGCCAGCGGGGTTTGCTCCAGCCATCCTGCAAACAGCTCCTGAGGTACCTGCTGCTTATCCTGAGAGCTGCCTGCCAGTCCTGCTGCAAACACTGGGGCTGTGGTGTTGTTTGAGCTGGCAGCAAATGGAGAGTTCAGAGTTGTGTGGCTCTGGCTGAATTCCAAATGGATAATTACATTCTGCCCACCTAAATTTCCCCTTCCAGCTTTTGGAACTCTGCTGCTCAAAGCCCTTATGACGGTGTCACTCTGCTCTTAACTGGTCACCACCTTCCACTGCACAGGAACTGCATTTCAGTGAGGGGTGAGGTGACCTTGTGATATCCCCATGGAAAATTGCAAATCCATGTAAAAACTGCAGTTTTCCTGCAAGCCTCATCCCAGCTGCCCTCTCCCCAATGATACATTTCCTGTACTATGTGCTTGTAAAGTAGTTGCCTCTAGTTTACCTGGAAATATTAATTTTTTGAAGTTCTTCTATCATACAGTTACCTTCTGCTGTTTTGGCAATGTCTTAGTTACCTTTTTCTTTGGTTTTTTGTCATTTTTTTATAATGTGCAAGGCATCACTGGCCTCTATCCTCAGTGTTTAAAGTGACCTGAAATTCAGGGATGAGAAGAGATTGTTCCAGAACTGGAGACCCCCTGGAGAAGCTCCCACACATCCAGGATCTGGCCATGACGTTGAGTCAGAACATCTCACCAGACAAAATGAAGTAGCACACAAGTGGGTAGATCAACATCAACACAGTCAGTTCTGCAGGAGATTTTGTCACCCTGGGGCTGGGCCATCCACATGGTGCCTGAATCCCATTTCCCCATTCCCAGGGCCATCTGAAAACTGGTGCTGGGAGTGCTGGAGCTCTGAAGTGGGTAGTGCCAGGTGTGGGTATTGAAGGCTGAAATTATACGTGTTCTCCTATATTTAACTGTAATTAAGCAGACACTTGAGTATCCATTCATCTGGTTTGTGCTTTTTTAGGCTTGCCACCATTCAGTAAACACATCTTTTTAGCTTTAGTCCTCACATAAGGTATATGCACAGGAGTGATTAAAAATGTTAAGCTGTGCAAGGTTGAGTTCACATTAATCTTGTGGAAAATGTGGTTTGATGCCATTTCCACCCTGTCTCCTGCAGCCTTCTCTAAAAATGAAAAAAAAAAAAAAAAGACCCTGTTTTGGAGAATGTGTTCCTCCCTGGCAAAGAAAAGAAAGAGGAACAAATCCTGTGCAGCACATGGGAGAGCTGCAAACTTGCTCTCAGCTTTTGCAAATAGCACTGTAATGAGGCTCCACTCGGAGATCTGTAGTAAAAAATGGTCTGTGATGTTCCTGCCAACAGCACCACGTTCCCTTTCAGGAACCTGGATGGTGTTTGTGCTCTGAGGCTTTGGAAAAACAAACAAGGAGTTGCTTGAGCAATGCAACCTCCAAAGCCTGGCTTGGGGCAGGAGGGTTCAGGGCTCCTGGTGGGATCTAAAGAGGGTTGGGGGCACTTGCACTGCAGCCCCTCTTTGGGGCACTGCCCCGGGGGGCTCTGCAGACTCTCACTCTTGTTTGCACAGAAGTTGTGGTGTATTACTGTCTGAATTTCTACTTGTTTGATTCAAAATGTCTTGCTGTGGAAGGAAAAGGGGAATGATGAACAGACTGGTACCTTAATACCCCGTTTCCCTTTGCATCCAGGCTGCAGAGAAATGTTGGCTACAGCAAAGTCTACAGCAGGGCTGAGCAGTAAAGCTGGTTTTGTTCACTCCTATACTTGTTATGAGGAGTCTCTGCCCCTGGCCCCTCTACAGTGCAGTTTAGTTCAAAGGTACAACTGACTTTGCTTTAGCAGTGACAAATACTGGAAGCCCAGGAAAATGCAGGGTCAGAGGAGATGTGAAATCAATGATACATCTACACTTATTTTGGGAAAGCAACTCTGTTATGTGTAATATATCCTGAAATATCTTATGGGCACTTAAGGCGTGCACTTGGCACATGAATTGGTTCACCTTTGGTTTGAATGTGGTATATTCTTAATTTTTCTTTAGACAAACTGCAAAAGACAGTGGCAGTGCTGTCCCTGGCTCCTGACACAGTTTGCATCAGTCATTTCATGTCTGCAAACCTCACATGGAATAACCACACAGTTCCCATAGGCCTCTCTCATTCTGCACTTAGGACTGTGGTACAGCTGCTGAGGGATTTAATAGTTTTCAAGTGTGGAGGGTTCAGCTGATTTCCCCCAGTGATGGAGCAGCTGCACTGAAGCCAATTCAGCTTCAAGAAAACAGCCCTGAGTGTGACCTGCCTGTGGTTATTGTAATACTTGGGGCATCTGGGAGTTCTAGTGCTGGGAGCTTCAAAGTACAGCTGTGGAATGGCAAGTGTTTTCACCGTGCTCCAGACAGGGAAAATCATGCAGCAAGAAAGGAACAGTGGATGTTCTGCTGCCATTCAGTCACTGTGTGCTATTGGGGTCTGTGTTCTGCTCTAGTACTCCCACATTGCTGTCATTTAATTATAGCCCACTCTGCCTTAGGTCTCATTCAGGTTCCAGGTTATGTTCAGATTTGTTTTGATTCTTCTATTTGTTTGTCCTGCTGCCCTCCTCAGGGCCCTTGGAGTTGTACTTGAGCAGGGGAAGAAGTGTTGGTGCTCAACCTCCCACGGTACTTATTGTTCTCTGAGAGTGTATTTCTGCCACAGACAGTCCTGTCACCAGATTATGTGATTTAATAGTTTGCAGGACCTGTAATAATGAGGTAAAGTAGAACTGGCCAACATGGTGCATCTTCCATTTCAACCAGTAGGTGAAGCTGAGAACATTTATTGGACAGAATTACTGCCTCCCTGCCATTAATAAAACTAAAGGTTTTGGGTAGTGCTGCACAGTTATTTCTCCCTGTGAATTTATGAGGGCATTCGAGGAGAGCTGTTTTTCTTCCCCTGGTTCCCTTTGCCTGCAGTGAGTGATGGTTGTGCCTGCGAGGAGAGCACAGAGCAAACAGTTCATAACTGAAACTGCCTCCAGGAGAGCTCTGCTGGGCAGCAAAGTGCTCTAATGGAGCAGCAGCCAGGGTGGGCAGGCTGTAAAACAAATGCATTGCTACTTAAAGACTTGTCTGCACTCGCTTTATACCTCACTTGTGCCTGATACAGGAAATATTTGCAGTAGAGGTATTTCTGAGCTTCTCAGGCAGCTCTGCTCATCTTATGTGTGCCTTGCCAGTCACCTGCTGCCTCTGTGCCTGTCCTGGTAATCTCTGCAGTGCTGCATGGTGGAAACAACCCTAAAGCTGGGCTGTGAACTTGTAAACTTATGAAACATATGTCCAATTCTACTTCTAGTCTTGCACACTGCATAAAAGGAAAGATTCTTGCTATTTTTTGTTTCTTACACCACATGTACCAGAGAGGAAGTTTTAGTTTCTGTGGTTCAAAAAGGGCACCTTCTAGGTCCATTACGAAAAAAAAGGAAGATTTTAATAAATTTATGTTCCTAATCTAAGTCAGTAGAAGAGTGTCTTTTTTTTCTATAAAAATCTGTAGAATATTTCCCTAAGGGCGCCAAGATAAATATACTGTTTGCACTAAAACATTCATTTCTAATAAATGGCCCTGACCTACTTTAATGCTGTTACATGTGTAATTGGGGCAAACTAATGTGTTAATCTTTCTTTAAAAATGGGACTGGCCTGCAAAGCTGTAAATACAGAAACAAATATATAGGAGATAGAGCCCCAAGTCCACAGTGTCTGCCTGCTGTTTGCCTTTAAAGTGTTGTGCTCTTAAAATCACAGCTGTGAGTTTGTCGGGCTCTGGGACTTGTAAAGTGCTCAGCTGATGTGGGTTAACCCACAGTCTGCACAATTCTACATTTTTACAGGCAACAGTTTAGTGGAATCCTGCTGGGATGAAGTGCAAGGCTGGGACACTGATTCCTGCAGTTTTGTCCATGCTGGGACACTGACAGTCATTTTTCTGTTTGCAGAATGGGTGGTTCATTTACATCAGCAAATCTTTACAGTGACCACCTGGTTAATGGTTGCAAAACAGACAGAGGCCTTTAAATGAAGTGGTAAAGTATTTCTTGTGCTGCTCTTTTGTTGATTAGAGCCAGAATCATTTGATGTGGAATCCTTTAATATGTGAATGCTCTGCCTGTTTATTGACACTGTCACTGCTCACCAGTTCAGTTGTGTCCTGGGTGATAAATTAGGGTTGTACAAACTCCTTGGCACCCCTTTCCACTGAAAAATCACTGAAATGCATTTTCTTTTGTAACCTCGGTGTGTGTGCTGCTGTTCTTTGGGTTCTCATCCATGTACAGCACACCCTGGGACAGACATTGAGAACAGCCTCATGTTGGTTGTACCACTGAGCTCAAGAACCAGCACCACCAGCTTGCAATGGTCTTTGCTTGGCAGGAAAAGGTGGAACTCCCTATAGGATAGTCTTGAAATTGGCTTTGTTTCTTTCAGATTTCTGTAGGAAATCACCCTGAATGTGTCTGTATATGCTGTATAACTGTATTTTATGAAATTATGGGTAATATGTTTTAGAAGAGACCCCAATTTTATTTCTTGGTGTTGTAAAATCAAAAATTCCATCAAGCACATACTTAATACTGGAAGAATTTGATAAAAGGATTGGCAAATGTTACTAGGAAGTCAGGTTATGCAATGCCATGCCCCAGACTAGGAACACTGACACTTCAGTTTTAAAAACAGCTCCCTTTTCTCTTAGCAGGGGCAGTCCAGCTCCTTGGGGGAGAGGTCACAATTAGCTCTTGTGAACAAGGTTCTCAGGGTGTAGGCACTGCCTTTCATGCTGGTGTTCCCTGAAAAAGGGGCTCAGGTCTGACAGATTCCTTGGACTGTTGTGTAATGGCAGGATTGACAGACCTGACCTGTGGGTTTTGTCCAAGAGGAATCTACTCCTGCAAATAGTTTCTTTTGCAGAATTCACATGACAGTAACAAACCATGTCTTGGGGCGCTGCAGTGCAGTGATGAATGAAGAGATGCTGTACCAGACACAGAAATAGATGGTTTTGCCGAAAGACTTTGTCTTCTGCTGCCAAGAAAAGCTGTGAAATCGCTGTGCAGGAGCTGCAGGGTCAGCCTGGTGCAACAGCAACTCCAGATTGGGGTTGTGTTTAACCTTCACCCGCTCGGGGAACATCTCACTCACATTATCTGAGGAGCCGCAAATGTGGCACCTTCACTGCAGGGATGTGACTCCCAGCACCCCATATTTGGGTATTTATAACTTCACTGTGTGCTGAGGGAGTGAGAGGGGACAGCAGGAGCAACACAGCACTCAAGGCAGAGAAGGAAATTAAGAAATAGAAAAGAAGAAGGAACACAATGTAAGGGTTTGAATCTGTCTCTGAATTTAAAGGAAGTTCATTGTTCACAGCAGGTCAGCTGGGCTTACACAAGATAACTAACAAATGAGTAAAATTCCAGGAACTCAGACTGACAACTTCCCAGGCTCATGGTATTGCCTGTTCATAAACAATTATGGTTTCCATCATCCACTTCAGGGTCAGAGCCAAGCCCAGCTCAGTTAATAACTGGAGATGAATGAGCCAAGTGCCCCAGTACCAGCAGGTTGTAACCACCTTCAGGGGGAAGATATAAATTGCAATCAGGTGCTTTTAAAAGCAAAACCATCAGCTTGAAATCACTTCAGTAACACTGTACTAGGCTGCTCTGACAGGAACACCACCTTGGGATGCAGTGGTGGAGAGGCTCTTCCACACACTCTAGGACCAGTTGTAACAGTTCAGGGTTTGTTGGGCAGACTTGGCTGCAGGTCTCTCCTGTGTCAACAGGATAAGCAAGAAGAGGATGATAAGACCCTTTTTCCTCTGACTCAAGAACAGATTCATGCCCTAGTGCAATTTCAGTCGAAAATGCTGTATGTGAAAAGTCAGCCTAGAAGTGGATTTATTTCTCCATCAGACTCACACGGCATTTGTGCTTATTAATGCTTTTTGTTGTGCTTGACTTTGAATGTCATCTGGTTTAGGTCATAATGAAATGGAGTACTTTGAATAACCAGTCTTTCAATTTGCATCAGAAATCAGCCATCCTACTTTACAGGCAAGCAAAAAATATTTGCTCTTTTCATTGAAACCTTGGCTGCAAATCATCAGAGTGCCTGTCTGCTTCGTGTTCTGCTCTTTAATTACAGAGTAATTAAAACCTGAAATTTGGGCCAGTGTTTGTGATGGTATAAAGTGCTACAACCAAAAAATAGTCCTCAGAACAGATGAACAAAACAGCTTTGCATGAGTTAGAATTTAGTATCTTAAATTCTTGGGTATTTTAGAAATTGAAGAATAATAGCAAAAAAGGGGTTTGCTATTTTTCATTTAAGGCTATTCTTCAGAATGTTTTCACAGTCTGATACTTATCATTCTGCTTTAAAGGCACATTTCAGACTTAAGTAATATTGAACAGAATTAAAATTTCCTCCTTTCCATTGGTTAAGTAGTAATTAACAATACAGGTTATGATAATATGATCTCAAATGTTGCAATCAGATGGAAGTGAAGATCAGATTTGGAATTAGATTTCTTAACTTCCTTTTGGGTTCAGTCTTAACATTTGCTGCTCTGATATCACTTTGATTCCACTCTGCCTCTCATTTTTGGAATCAGACACCTGGTTGCTCGTTATCATGATGATTTTGCACTCATGCAAAGACTGCACGAGTAATTTGCTGCAAAGCAACAAAAAACAAGCCTGGGGAGTCTTCAGTGTGCCAGAGGCACATGTTTGCTTTTTATCTTAAGGTTTTTTATGCTTTCAGACCTTACTGAAAACACAGAGCTTGAACATAGACTGGGAGAGGGAGTTTGACCTTCCAGAGATTCTGACAGGGAAGGATCTGCCCCCAGAGTGAGGAGATGCTCAGAGAGGGTACCAGCCTCTGTTAGACCCAAAATAGTGCCAGTGTGGAGTGTGACACCCTGTGCCTCCTGTGACACACCCTGTGCCTCCCTCAGCCCATTCTCCTTGGCCTTGCCTGGTTTTATACAGTAACTACCCTGCTGAATAACAAAGAGGTGCTTCATCAGGCCTGGCCCAGTTCTGCTTCACAGTTCTGCTCTTTACATGCAATCCCTGTGTGCTCTGAGTGCAGCCTGAGTGAATGGAGAAAAAAAAGTTTTCTGAAATTTTCCTAGATCTCACTTTTTTAATGTGCTTTTGAATCTCTGCTTGTGGTACCTCACTGCAGCACCTCTGATATTCTGTAAAGACACAGTTTCTGAAGGGACTGGGTTAAGTTCTCTTGCTTCATGTATTTTTCTCCAGGAATAAGATGACATTTCCCAAAATTACTTAATAATTACTGTTCCCTCCAAAAGGTCTGGCTTGGGTCACCTTGCAGGACAAACCCAGCCATTCTTTGTCTCTGTGGGACACTGTAGACCACTTCTCCCTGAATTCCTGCTTCAGGAAGAGCCAGACTGGTTCCAGCAGATTGAGGCACCTGCAATAATTTGCAGTGTGAGTGGAGCAGCTTCACCCTCTTCCCAGCACTGCCCCTGAGCTGCTCCAGTGACTCGTTGCTCTGGAACAAGGTGACATTTCTTCAGGTAAATGTTGTATCTCTGTGACCTGGCAGAAGGAGGAACAAGGAAGATTGCAGAGGAAATGAGATATAGGTAGAATATTGTGGTTATAAACCTTTCTAGGAAAACTAGCCTTGACCTGGCACAGTGTAAACTTTGGTCTCTCAGATTTTATTACCATGGGTTTGGGGGGAAATCCTCTGCCAACAAGGGAACTTTTGTATTAGACTATTTTGTGGCATCATAAAATAGTTTCTGTTGTATTATCTTATTTTACTATCTAGTTTATTTAAATGCAAATATGTGCATCCCAATTACCTTATTGAGGATGACAGTACAGGATTAAAAAAGTGAAAGAGATAGGGTTGTAGGGAATCTTGCTACTGTTTTTAAAAAGGAGTTGATGCTTCCAAGGAGCACTTCACAGGTACATGTTATTATTATGCATTTTGTGCTCAGATTCTTTTATTTCTGGTGATCTTCAAGGCCAAGGAAACCTGTGAGCAGGAAAGGGGGATCATCTTCCTGCACCTTAACCTGTGTCCATCCTCCCCCAGTTCCCGTGGTCCTCCCAGGTCTCCTGGTGTTCTCCCTGTGGTCCAACACTGCCAGGAAGGAGTGTCTGGACTGAGAGGATTTTCACATCCTTCTTTCAGAAATGTCTGACAACAATTGCTCTGGACAGGACCAGAACAGGTTTGTGCTGTGCCCACCCCTGATTCCCCACCCAGGAGTTACTGGATGTTCCCCCAGTAATGCTTGTGATTGGATCCTGATGGAGCTTTCCCTGGATCTTTGATTGACATGGAGCTGTGCCCTGGTGAATTGGCAACCTTTTTAGCCACTCTGCTTTTCTTTCCATTCACATAAATAAGTAACTATTCTCTTTGAGGCACTTTAACATTCAGATTTGGGGAACCGAAATTAGAGTCAGCACATTCTGACAAAAACATAGTTGCATAAAAGGTTTTTACATATAAAGGATCTTCTGGTCACTTTCCAGTTTATTTTCAATTTTTCTGCTTCCTTTTGGAATTTTTCAGCATTGCTGAGTTCCCACATGAACATCTGCAACATAATTTTGATCCTAAGTGCTTTATAATCATACACTCTATAAATATTAGATTGTCTTTTAGAGGCCACTTCACTTTGATTTTGAATATTAAGTGGAACAAACAAAAAAAATTATTGTTCAGACAATTGCTCTAATTTTGGTGTCCTCATTTCTGGGCTAAAATGTAACTAAATTCTGCCATTGCTGGAGTTTGAAACACATGGTCTTCTAATTAAGTAGTGTGCAGGACCACTCAGAGAGCTGGAGATAGAGGCATACATTGGATTGAAACAAATATTAGTCTCTTTTCAGTAGCAAAAAAAGACTTTTGAATAGCCAGATGAGAGCACAAGGGAATGATTCCCCAACCTGCAGCAATGGGAATGTTTCTCGTGTGTTATATTCAGGAAAACAAGAGAGCAGTGCACAAAGCCCCACACAGACAGAGACACTGGGCTGGATGGGTTTCAGCTTTCCAAGGAAATCTTTGCTGATTAAAGGAGCTCCCAGCACAGTGGCTCTACAATTTGCCTCACTTTGCCTTCCCCTGACTCTGACCTGCCTCCCCCCCCACCATCCCTGTCTCTGTGCTTTCCCTTTCCCCAGGATCTGGCTGGAGGTGGCTTATCCCAGGGTTTTGCTGAGGCCACCTGGTTGTGTCTGCCCTGGAAGTTACTTTGCTTACACTGAGTTACTGCAGTCACACCTCATTTATGTTTTGGAGGGCTTCTTTCACTCTGTTACTCCAGTACTGGTTTTAGGTTGTTCAGGGCCCAACAAGAAAATTGATAACTGGGCCCAAAATTCTTCAATACTTTTCAAATCCTTAAAGATGGACTTTTCCCAGCCATGTTTGAAATTTATATGAAAATATGTATGCACATAAAACATTTTGAGGATGTGTAGTGGAATTCACTGCCATAGGAAGCCACAAGAAAAGTCATGGAAACCACAGCCCTGGCTGCCCTTTCAATCTGACTCTCCAGGTAGCACCTTGCCATTCTGGACTCTGTAAAAGCTCTGTGCAAGTCTCACTTCCCAAAGTGTCCTCAGCTGCAGAGGTGAGGGGGCAGAAGCAATGCCCTTGTTGGAAGGTGGGAATGGTGCACTGGGAGAAGTCCAGTGGCCCAAATGTCCCAAGAACAGCCCCCCAGAGCTTTGGGTGTGCTGGCAGAGGGACACTCCTTGCACCAGCCAGAGCATTTCAGTCTAACTCTCTATTTAACTGAGCACATAATGTGGAGACCAGAGCAAGCTCCTTATTCACAGAGTGGAGTCAAACACAGCACCCAGCATCCCTGTTTGCAAGCTGGAAACTTCCTTCTTGAATAATATCTGATAATCATCCTTGTGTGCATGACCTGGATGTCAGCAGATGCTGAGAGCACATCTATTTTCAAACCAGTCTTAACAACCCAGCTGCAGCCCTGGGGAAGAGTGTTGTGCCTGAACATGCTCAAGCTCCAGGAAAGTTCTGCATCAGGCACTGAAATCTGGTCTGTCCTCAGCACAGAGTCTTCTAATTAACCTATTATTGCAAGATTTTGGAGTGTATTTCCAGAGGAGAGAGAATCTAGTCAAGACATGAAAAACGTGCCAGTGTAATTCAGTAATAGGGGAGTGAAGCCCTGTGGTCTAATGACACACCAGATTTATGAAAAGCTCTTTTCTGTTTTTCCCTCACAAACACAAACTTGCACTCAAACCCATTAGATAATTGTTAATCCATATTACATTTATCTTGTTAGTTGAATAACAACAGTCTGCATTGACCAGCTTTTTTTGAATGAAGCAGATTTTTTGAGCTCTTTTTTAATTCTACAACATTCTTTCATACTGCAAGTCTTATGTCTCTAATTTGAAAGGCTAAAGGATAATTTTAGGCTGTGGTCTGTATCCTGCTAATCAATGTAACTGCCTTCCTCATTCTTCCCAATCTCCTTTCCTTTTTCCGGTAGTCTTAACCACAAAATATTTTCTGTGAACTGTGACTGAGGAAGAGTTTCTGTACAGTGTCACCAAAAAATGAAAGACATTTCTAGGAGGTAACTACAAAGCAGATATAGAAGTTTGTGGCTGAAATGTCTGTAATAGCTCACTTGGTACTGTTTATCTCCTTGACCAAACCTTCCCTGGCAAGGCTCTTTTTAGTGGGTGTCACATCATCCATATGAGCATCAAGAAGAAAAATCACTGATGCTTTCTTAGGAAATAAAATAAACTAAAAGTTTTGGAATAATTGAATAATATTTTAGAGGGGACTTATGTTAATTTATGTCTTCTTGCCTTAGAAGTGAAGGTGTAGAAGTGAAAATATCAGCTTTTCTTCGTTGTAGTTCCTGCTGATGCACATATCTGCATCTTAGTGCTGATTCTGTTCTCACAGCCCTGATTTGCAAAAATAAGCTCCACCCTGTCTGAAATTTTGCCCTGAAGTTCAGAAATACCCAACCAGCTTTTGAAAATGAGATACAGACCTTGCCTTTCTTTGATAGCTCTGGAAGTGACTGCTTTGTGTTGCTGCCTTTTGCAGCTGTTTTTCCATGTGCCCGTGAGCAGGATTGGTTTTCTTTTGATGTGGATCCATCGTGCCCTTTGATAAACAGCACAGGAGGCACGGTTGTGTAAAAACCTTTGTGCACACACAGGAGGGACAGGATTCCTCTCTCCAGCCTCTCAGGTGTGGGATGCAGAGATCTGAGCCTGTTGTTTGGCAGGAATGAGGCAACTTCAAAAGAGAGAGAATTGTTTTCTTATTGCTGCCTTCTGATGAGCTTTCTCTTCTGGTCAGCAATACCTTTTTGTGTACAAGAGTCTTCAGAAGAGAGAGAGCACTTGAATATTCCTGAAGTTTGTGTCAGAACCAATCCTTCCTTGCTGACAGCACCAGCACAGCTCTCCACTGCAGTTCTGCTTCTACCACGGAAGGGGAGAGTTTTCTTTAAGATTAGAGGAGATAAAGCACCCAGAGGGAGGATGCCAATCATACAATGAAAAATTGAGAAAGGCTCTTTGCAAGATCAACACAGGGATGCAAGAGGAAAACTCTTACCATCAGTGGTCTGTTGCAACATTCCTTTTACAAAAAGTATTTCCCAAATACTTTTGCTGGCTTACAATTGCAGTACTCACAAATGGAAGATAAACTCCAAGCATTTGGGGATAAAAATGCCAAATTCTAGCAACTGCATGCAAACTTCCCTCTGATTTCTTACTTGTTAAGTCTCTTAACAAGAAAGTTCACAACTTGTATAAGAATGCCAAGTTCCCAGTATAGTATGACATATATAAAATAATTTTAAAATAGGCATAAGCCTGCCTGAGAAAGCTGGAGCCAGAGAAGTATGAGGTAGTTTAACTGGGATGAGCAGAACTCTCTGAACAGGTTGGAATCCACACTTGGAAAGGGCTGGCTGTGATTCCTTCTACCTCTGCAGACCCACTGTGCCTTCCAGCTCTTCTGCCAGCAAAAGGAATGTATCTTTATCCTGTTTCTCTCAAGTTTCCAAGTGTGTTCCCATGCCCTGGATACTTTATGTTCTGGATACAGGCAAGGGCTGCCTGTGAAGGGTTATCAGGGTGCAGGTAAAGCACCAGCACAGATTTTCCAGATGGTCAGGGCAGATACAGAGTTCCAATCTTATCAATGGGGGCAGTTCCATTCACTGATTGAATGCAGGAAGAAGGAAATAAAAGAGACTTTCCCAAATGGTGGCCTTTGGTTTTAGAAGGTGGAGTTAACAGCTCTGATTGCAGTGGATCCATCCCTGCTGTGTTCACTACACGTGCAAAATCCCCCCAGAGACAGGGCAGGGGATGGCTTGTCACCAACAGGAGCTTTTCCATAGTGCCACTACAAAACTGTCAGGCAAAATATGTCCCTTCCAGGAACAGCATCATGCACTCTTTTTAGCAATACAAGTTGGATGTTTTAATCCATATGTACATGGCAAAAAAAAAATTGTTTAATGCCATTGTTGCATTGTTCCAAATTCTGTGCATTCTCTGCCTGATGGTACCATATGCCAAAGGGCACCCCAGGTTCTCCAGAAGGGATATGTCAGTCCTCCTTTTGTTGCTAAGGAGTTGTGACTTTTCAAGAGCTGCCTGACAACTTTGTGGATGGTCCCATTTTAATTTACAGTGCATTGTTCGGTTCACTCTTTCACCAAACATCAGAAATCTTGAAAACATTCTGGGACATACTTTCTTCCATAGTTTTGTGGGAGAGGTGCAAAGATTTTCGTTCTTTCTTTATTGCCTCACTTTCCAGAGATTTTGCCGAAGCTTGTGAAATAATGTGAGTGCTCATCCAGCCTCCTGTGCTAACACCAGCTCACACGTTTCCCCTCTCACATCTCAGCATATCTGGGTGTGTAGCTGACATTTCTTTGTGTGGCCAACTTACCTTTGCTATAAATAGATTATAGTTTAATCACTTGTATGTTGCTTATCTTGTTTATTCCAAGTGCAGGAGTTCAGGAATTGAGACACCAAGACATGTTTAACTTTCTGCCCCTCTCTTGATACTGCAGTAACTCCTCTGGACAGTTAGAAAAGTGACAAAAAGTGGGAAGGAGAGCTTTTCCTAAAAGGAAGAATAAAATAGGTAATGATCCATTATAATTTTATATAATGAATTTTATATAATGAATAATAATACATCTCTGTGAGTGTAGAAACTTTGAGAGGCATCTACACATGGAGGGACAGCACTTGTCCTAGGCTGGATTGCACTGATGTTTTCTCCCTAGAAAACCAAATGGGAAAACTGTGTCTGCCCTGTTGGATACTGCCCACAGTCCATCCCTCAGGAATGGAATGGAAAGAAAGAGGACAAAGAGGTTCTGGAAACAGAAGCTTCCCAGCAGAGTGGACAATGAGACAGCAGCAGAGGGGAATGGTCCTGGCCATTCCTCTTGTGACTCACCTGAATAATTCCTCCAGGCTGCCTCCCACTTATTAGCTTTTGTGGCTTTAAGGACACAGAGGGTTCTTTTTGTCCCCCTTGGTTTCCAGGTCTGACAAGTGCTGAGCTGGTGTTGGGCTGCACTGAGCTCTGGCATTTTCCATTCAAACCAGGTTCCTTTGGAGACTCTGGAAAACTGTTACGTGAGTGTAAATGAAATTAGGATGATGCTGCAGTTCTTTATTGTCTGAGCTATTAACATTCAACACCTGAACCAGTCCCCTTTTAAGTAAGAATGAACAGGAAAGGGTATTGTATGAAAGTCAGACGTTTGAAGAAAAATGCCTGAGTAAATTTGGTGGCACTTTATGACTGAGAAAAAAGATAGAGAGTTCGTGATGGAAAAGCCATTGTTCCCCTCTGATAAATTGGCTTTGTCCACGTTACTTTGGTTTTATAACACACGGAAAACACATTTTGGATTATTTTTCCCCCCAGAGATAGAAACAGATTTTTCCATATTGAAGATTTTGTTGTATCTTTTATTCTGTGCATTCTCTGAGCTCGGAAGCTGAACATGCAATGCAGGGAGCAGGAGGATTGTTTGTGGTGTTAAACCTCTGCTCACAGACACCAAGTGAGTTTTCTCCAGAGTGGAACTGTTTGTCAGTGCTTGTCATGCCTTTGTCTTGCAGCCTGACCCCCTGGCAATGGCTTTCTCTGTGGACTCAGCTTGGTACCGTTGGCAGCGCCTGGGAGCTCCATCCCAGGCTCCATCAGAATCCACCCCACTGCTGCTTCCTGGCAGAGACAAACCAAAACTCAGCCTGAACAAATGGAGAGTCATCTTTCCTGGCAGTGGGAGACAGTGGAAAGACTGGAAACAAGCTTCTACCTTTTATTCTGGAAACGAGATACAGACCACAAAATACACATGGTTCACTTTTGTGCCCCAAAATCTTTTTGAACAGTTTCACAGGTAAAAAAAATCGTTCAGTGATCCATGAGATTCCAGGAGTCTCTCTGAAACAGTGACATTTGAGAGCAATGGAGAAGGGCCATGTGTAGTGGCCACAGGACTAACACTTAGGTGGTGATTATTTGTAAGCAAATGTCACTCAGTTCACACTGAAATGGAGGATTAAAGCAAGTAAACACTGGCAGTGTCTGACACTGCTGGGACCAGCTGTCTTGTTTGAATGCTGGAACAGTTTTCTTTGTAAAAATTCCAAATTTTTATTTAAAAATCCCTCTGGTTTCATAAACTCTTGATTTTTAAGAACACAAAGAGGATTCATTGGATGTGTTGAGAAAATATTGTGGATTTCAGCAACTCAGTTTTGATATCTTTTTAATGTCATGAAGTGACTCTCTACCAACCCATAAACAGTATAAATGTATGTGCAAGTGCAGGTCAGCTTTCTGTCCAAGTGCTCATTTCAAATTATGTACCCCCTCAGCAGAATTAATCATGTCAAAAAGATGCCCAGGGAAATATCATTATGATAAAGAGAAATGAAAATTGTATATTCATCTCTAGCCTTGAAATCTTCATTCTGTATATTAGATTTACACATTCATAATTTGACCTTCCACTTGTGGAATCCTTCATGGATTCCTGACCGGGACATTTCATTCATTGGTTTGTTTTTTTAAGGTTTCTTTGGCTGCTGTTTGATTTTGTGCTTATTTTCAAGACTGAGGCAGTGGGGGGTCATTAAAGACCTTGGAGCTCCTGGTAAATAGTGTTTGTAAGATGTGGGGAAATGGAGTTAGCTATAATAGTATGAAAATGTATCTCACAGGCTCCTCTGAAGAAATAATTATCATCTTGGTTAAGCAACTGGTTAATCCATTCTGGAGAAAGGAAAAGGAGGGCATAGGAGTGGAATGGTTAATGTTCCTTTGACACAAAATGGGTGTTGTTCATTAAGGAAAAGACACATTTTCATTTCTGACTACTTTTAATTTATTTTCTCCCTTTTCAGGCTGGGCAATCTTTGCTTCTTCTTTCTGGTGGTTCTGATCTGGTTCCCACAAGTGGAAGTCTTCCACAGGGAGGTCACTCTGCTGCCTCTGGTTGTGGTGCTGCTTCCCAGCATGATTAAGGATGCTATTGAGGACTACAGAAAACACCAGTATGACAAGACAATAAACTCCTGTAAAACCAGGGTATATGACAAGTAAGTAAACAAAACCAATTATTTTCCCTTGTGTTTATTGGGGCGGAAACTGTTCATCTGGTTGTGCAGTAATTCCCTCATTGACCCTTTGGAGCACTGTAAAATTGGAAAAGCTCTTAGAAAAGAATTTTTTCTACCTTTAAAATGCCTTACTTATCTCACTGAAATCATCTCAGTATCACTGGAGCTTTGTTCCATGTCCCAGCAGTGTGTGCTGATATACAGGTTTCCATTCCAAGTTTTCAAACCAGCTTGCCAACCCACACAACATCCTCTCCAGGGAGCAGAAGGATCTGGAGGAAAAATGAAACTTATCCAAGTCTGGAAAGGATAACTGAGGCTGTTTAAAAACATGTAAGATGTTTCACACTGAACCCATTAATAAAGAATAAGTGATCAACAACATTCAAGGTGAATCACGATCAGGAACTGAAAAACAATTTCTAGGGCTTCCAGTAAGCAGAGGGATCAATAGATGGGATGGTACAACACCTGCAGGGAGCTGTTTGCTCAGGAGTGACTCAGAAGGAAGAAATACTTTCATGTGTAATTGTTATTGCAACATTTCCATTTCATCAGAGTTTCTTGTCCAAGCACCAACTTGACTTGAGACTGCTCAGCTTATCACTGTATAATGCAGTAGATAAGAGTTTTCATTTAGAAGAAGTTTAAATATTTAGGTCTCTTCCTTTTTTCACCTCCCCTTAAAACCAGACTACAGAGAAAATATTACTGTGCTTTGCATACCTGTCATTAGCTCTCCTGGAAATTACATATTCATGTGGCAGAGGCATGAGGACCAAAGGGGGAGAAGAAAAGAGAGACTGGAAGGAGTGACTGGGTAAGAGAGGAGGTTTTGGGTATATCAGAGGAGAAGGGTTGGTCTGAGGGGCAGTGCAGGTACACTGCCCTTCACTTGCCTGTGTCTGTGTGTCATCCCCAAAACTGCCAAATCAGAGGTTTGCTGGGTTTGGGGGGTGGGAGTTGTTGTTCAATAATCCATGTTATGATCCATGTTATGATCATGAAAACAAGTAGTAGATAGAGGAAGTAAAAGAGAAATACTGTCTGAACTGAGCTTGGAGCAATCTCGTGTTGACATCTGGGACGTGAAGCTCAGCCCATCACCTTTGAGCTTCCTGGCAACTCCCAGGGCCATAAAATGATCCTGGAACTCCTGGAGTGACCTGTGGAAATCCTGGGAGTGTTCTGAGGTCTGTCCCTGCTCTGGGGCGGAGCAGAGGCACCCTGTGAGCAGAGGCAGTGCCAGGGAATGGTCTGAGCCAACAGGAATAACCCAACATTCCAGATGCTTCTGTCCCGGCGAGGTGCAGCCCCAGCAGGCTCTGGGCCCTGCAGCTGAGTCAGGCTGAGCCCTGGCCCGGGGGAGCTGGAGGCTGGAGCAGAAGGAGAGGCAGCTCTGGGCTTCGGACACCTCAGCTCTTCCCTCCACCACTCAGGAGTTCATTTGGATTATTGAACTCTTCTAACTTGGTTGGTTTTCAATTTGAAGCTACTTTTTGAGAGGAAAACAAGATGTCAAGGAGAATTGTTCCAGGCTGCTTCTCTAGAATGGTGTGGAAGAAACATTTCTTCAAAGAAAGCTGCTGCCGCTGTGGTTCCCCAGACACTGAAATCCAAAATGAGGAGCTGGAGAAGAGAGGAAAAGGAAAGAAAAGAAAGAAGAAAAATGAAAACAAACGAGTGATCGTCTCCAATTTGCCCTTTGGAAGTCAGAAGTGGAAGGAAAATCCAAACAGACACTACGGCTCCAATAAAATCAAGACCACAAAATACACCATCCTGACCTTCCTCCCCAAAAACATCTACGAGCAGTTCCACCGCTTCGCCAACGTCTACTTCGTGTTCATCGCCCTGCTGAACTTTGTGCCAGTGGTGAATGCCTTCCAGCCAGAGGTGTCTCTGATCCCCATCTGTGTCATCATGGCCATCACAGCCATCAAAGATGCCTGGGAGGACTTCAGGAGGTACAAGTTAGACAAAGAGATCAATCACATGGGGTGTTACATCTACAGCAGGTGAGCTTTGGGCAGCTTTTGTTACTAAAACCGTGGGGTTTGAGATCTTTTATCAATGGTGAGGCTTTTTGCTGAAAAAAATTAATACATTTCCAGCTGCTGGGAAATCCCGGTGATTAAGTGAAATGGGGAAAATTCAAAGCCACTATTTCCCACCTGGTATTTGTACTGATACAGGGGAAGATTTTGATTTTTTTCTTAAAGCACTTTTAGACTGGGAAGATCAGTTTGAGTTTCATGATACTGGTGTGGCTGTGGGCCTCTTGGATGTGGAGAGCACTGGAAAGGGGTGCTCGAGGAGATACAAGCAACTGCTTTTCTAAGAAATCTTTGGGAGTGTTTAATTTTATCTGTGTAAAGGGGCACAGAACAAGATCTGTCATGGGACTTGTTTGCATTCTTAGATGCCAAGAAACCTCTTAAAGTCTTGGCCCTTTGAAACCCATTTAATGTTGTACTCTACTCTGGAGCTTTCAAAATGAAACTGTAAAAATGCAGTCTAGAAACAGGAGATAGTGACATGTGCCTGTGTTTAGTCATCCCTAAGTGAATTAACTGCGTGTTAGTCTGTGCTCACTTAAAATGCTTCCTGACTTCTTGCTCTCAGGACTTTCCTAAATTTGAAAATTATGTTTTATTGTATCAAAACTGTTCTCTCAGCAAAGTAGCAAATGCCTTCTCCCTGTTAAAATATCACATCTGGGAGTCAGGAGTGCAAAACTTTCCATCTCTGTGGATGTACCTGTCAGCCCTCCAATTAATCAGCAGTGCTTTACATAATGTGCACTTTCACAGGCAGGATCTTGCAGAACTTTGGCTTTTATCACACGGGGCTGTCATTTCTCTTTGTTTCTCTTGCGTGTGTTTGTCAGGTTTTTATTTTTATATCCTGCTGGTTAAACAGAAAAACAATGGATTTGCTTGTTTAGAGGCTAGACTTATCCCCAAATATAGATAATGATTTGTCAGAAACAAAACTGCACTGCTCTCTTTGCCAACTTGTCCATAAGAGAAGGCACTTGACAAGTTCCTAAATAAGTTCATTTAAGATTCCTCCTCTCCCACAGAGGAGAGTGTCAGTAATTGGAGCTCTTGGGGTAGGGAGGTAAAGCTGCCTCCTCTGCCTGTCTTGGAGACAACAATCTAGTTGGATGTCTGAATGTTTCCAGTGTTGCATTAGCCCATGAGGCAATGGATTATTTGTTAACACTTGTTAAAACCACGATGAGGGAAAGGTGGGGCAGTGGGTGCTACTGAATGAATCCACAGAGGAATCTTAGTTGTTTCCTCTATACAGACAGCAACCATGTTAATTTAGATCTGAAAGCCTTTTACCACAGGAACATGAGAAGCAGGGAATACAGTAAAACTTGTTCTGTATAAGGGAAAAATGTCCCTCCTGGAATTACAACACACATTCAGACCCAGGTTCAACTCAC
This sequence comes from Corapipo altera, assembly GCF_003945725.1. Taxonomy (NCBI): domain Eukaryota; kingdom Metazoa; phylum Chordata; class Aves; order Passeriformes; family Pipridae; genus Corapipo; species Corapipo altera. Next base: position 15,316,820 of record NW_020884887.1, on the reverse strand, counting down.
AGCTGTGAGTACTCTGTTATGCAGAAACATGACATGGGCCTGCCTTAAAATTGGGTTTCCCATGCCATAAAAAAAGATGTTGATCTGCTAATAAATCCTGCCTAGAATCTTGTCTTTCACCCAAGTTTTATGGCCTGAAAAGGTGATGTAAGGGAAAGGAAGATGAGAAGGGCTTCCGACTGTAGGATTCATCCTGTCTGAAAAGAACGTGGGTAATTACAGTTGCCATCAGATCAGTCACCACAGCTTATTATATCATGAATAATTTTAATCAGGCTTCTCCAGTGCTTTGGGAAGCTGATATTTCTTGTTCTTCTTGCTGGCTGCAAAGTCATGGAAGAGAATGATGTCTTCTAATTTTCTTCCTTCTGAATCATCTGCTGGAGGTGATTTTTTTAACACAGGTGAAAGTCTTTTTGGGACCCTGCATATTTTGTTAATCTTGTGGTGTCAAAAAGTTTTTCTTAATAGAGCAACTGATCTTTCATCCTAAGATGAGGGATTACTTAGATTTTAAGGGGTAGTCTTGGAGTGCATATGGTCTTTATTTCAGATTTCAATAACAAGAACTCTGGCTCCTGCTCCAAAGGAAATACAAAGACAGACCAACATTTCCCAAATGCTGACTGTTCTCCAAAACTTTCTTGAAGACAAAAGGAAATGCAGTAACTTGTCTTCTTTTAACACAGAGCAAGGGAAATTGAAATTAAATAGGCTAGCCTGTAAACATCCTTCTTCCAATTTTGTTTTCCCAGAGATCAGCTGGAATGGGAAACCCAGGCTGCTGATCTAATGAAAGAAAAGACTCTTCCAGTAGCATGTTTAAGGAATGTTTAATTGAGAAAATGGGAGACAATTAACAGACATTAAAGTATTTTGGGGAGATGCAATAACTTAGATGTAATGTTTCATTTTGGAGATTGTCATTTCAGACCCAAAGCTTTTGGAATCATCCCAACTGTAGACAAACTTGTGCTGTCAGAACAAATCACCTATGTTTAAATGCCTCATTTCTCCTGGTGTTCTTTAAAATATAATTTGTCTGCTTTTAAGTTTTGCAAGCAAGGGGGGGCAGCAATTACTACAAAATGTGATTGTCAAAGCATTTATGCTTTATTATCCCTCTTTCATTGCATATAAATTTCTCAAGTCATCTGATTTCATACAACCCTAATTAGTTATTCTCCATCCATAACAGTTAATTATAATCTTCAAATATGTATGATTTCTATCAAGTTCATTCTGCTGCACCCAGACACCTTTTAGTCAAGACCTGCACAGAGATTGCTCCTTTCATCTTTCCTGTCAGTCAGTCCCCCCAGCCCTGCTGTGGTTCCTTCTCTCTGAACTCTCTCCAGTTTGTCACTCACTCACTAACAGGGGCTGCCACTGGATGGGAGGCACAGCCCTGAGAGGGAATGGCAGGGCAACAGTGGCTAAAAGCTGTTATTTAATTTTCTTGAAGTTCCATAATGTTCAAATATATGGCTTGGATGTGATACGTCCCTCAGATTTTGTAGAGGGATGCTACTCCATAGCATCCAGACAGGTTTTTACATCAAAATTCACATTTCTTGAAGAATTAACCTCATTTTTTCTCAGTGTTTCAATAGACACTAAGATACAAATGCAAGGACTGCAGAGTTCTGATGGCACAGCAGCAGCCACAAAAACATTCACTGCATTTAAGCTGTTCACATTGCTTAATTTGAAGCACCTAAACTTGGATATCTGAGTCAGTGACTTAGGGAAGCCTAGTTAGTTTATTTGCTTTGAATCACCCTGTGGAGCTGTTGGATAAGTAGATAAGCCAACAGGCATCCTAAATGAGATAACCTGATTACTTTTTCAATAGAAAGTTCCTCTGTGATGCTTCCAGGGCCTGTGGTTTTCAAGTAGTTCTTGCAAGGATCAGTCTCCTCTTCCTCTGTAGGTCCATTGATGTCTGTGATACAAAGAATTCAGGCTGCCCTTCACTGGAACTCTTCGTCTACTTAGTGTGAGGTTTTAGAACATTTAAAGATTTTTGCATCAGCACTAACTCTGGGTTAGTCCTACAGAGTGATGTGGAAAGAAGATAAAAACAAAGAACTCATCACTGTGTTGCACAAAACCAGAACTGCTAACAGCTGAAAAGCTGCAAGTGGCTTAAGCTGAACTCCCTGCTTTGAAAGAGAATTAAAATATTTCAGTCAGTTGGAGTATTGTAATTCTGTGTTGTAATTTTCTCTATGACTGCAGTGGAGCTCTGCCTTCCTACAGGCTTCTGAACATATCCTATACTTTATGTTTCCTTAGGGAAGCTGGGCAGCAAAGACAAAGGTTCTGTTTGAACCTCCCTCAGAGCTCTGGTCAGCTGGACTTTGGGAAGGGAGGAGAGACTGAACCTCCCCTGGATGCTCCCCATGGAGCTGGGAGAGTGACTGGGGTGGCCAGGGATGCAGGGACCAACAGAGGCTTCTGGAAGACAGCAGAGAAGGGCAGGGAACAGGCCTGAAAACAGGCATTAACCTGCTGTCAAATCTCAGAAGAAAGAAGGAAAGAAGCAAAGAAAGAAAGAAAAAAAAAAGAAAAGAAAATTTATTTCTCTCTGGACCCTGGAAACATATGCAGCTAACTCTGCCCAGGGTGAACCTGAGGGTTTGTAAAGTAGAAAGCAGGAGGAGAGGAAAATACCATCCTGCCAAGGGCACAGTGAGCAGAAAGATTTCTTGCCAAAACTTTAAATTAAAGTCTTGTTCAGCAGCTCTGAGTTTTCACTTGTTAAAGAGCCTTTTCTTTTAGCTTTATCATTTTTGTTTTCTAACAAAGCATAACTTTAAAGATGAGGAGCCTGCTGGAGGCTTTAGTGTGTTCATTTTATACACCAAAAAACCTAAAGCCTCTGTCCCACTTGAAATCTCACCATGTTCCCTCAGGCAAAATTGCAATGAATTTTCTTGGGCGTAGATATAGAAATATCAAGGCTCCACCTCAGTGGTGCCTCCTCTGAACAGTGCATGGATCTCATCAGCTGGGGGCTGAAGGACTCCTCAGTAGGTGCATTCCCAGGACAGCCCCAAAGCCACTGTCCCCCTGCCCAGTGTCACCATGACTGGGCTGTTCTCCACAAGGGACTGGCACTGCACTGGGCATCCTCTGCTCTGTCATCCCTGGGATTTTGGTGTGTACTTCAGCTACTGTGGAAATTTTGCACCTAGTTTAGCTCTGGATAAATGAATTAACAGTGGCTTTTAGTGAAGGCCCAAACACTTTGTGCAAGCTGAGGGGATTCTTCAAACTCCCACTGAGCTGAGAAAGTGTCCTTAGCCAAGAGTACACCCAAGGGTGTTGTGTCCCCAGGACACTGCTGGAAACCAGTGCTACCAAAATTGTGAAGGAATTAAAACCTGAATTCATCTTATGAGGAGGGTGCTGATTGTTTGGTGAAGGAATATGGGACATCCTGGGCTGACTAAATGCAAAATTAAAATGCCAACACTCAGCTGGGCCGGGCAGCAGCACCTGGAAGCCAAAGAGCAGCGAGGCAGGAGGAGGTGAGTGTGTGATTGCTGCAGTGAGGATCCTGCTCTCTGTGCAGGAAAATCCATAAATCCATTACTAATGCTACCACTGGTTTGTGTATTGCTTTATCAGAGCTTTCTCCAAGATTTATTACCTGCCAAGGCATTAAAGCTGCTTCCCAGAAAAGGTGCAGTGGTTTAGCAGTGGCAGCAGAAGTTAATGACTAAACATTAGGGGAAATAAATGAAAACCTGTGGGTTTGACTCAGAGCTGCAGAATTGTGGCCTCATGGCATTAAGATCCATCCTGCTGTCTGGATTTTTAAAATACCTTAAAAACCTGGAGAGAAGCAGGTTTCTACCTTGTGACCTCATGAGCTACAGGGTCATGTAAGGATATGACCACCAAAAAATCTTATATAGACTGTGGATCCTAGAAACTTCATAAGTTAATGAAAATCTCTAGAAACGAATGCTGATGATTAATGCATGCTAAGGACACTGAGTGACCTTGGAGTCACCTGTTAGTTCCTGCTGGTGCCAGGAAGAATCGTAACAATAGCGTTTTGTTCAAGGCAGTATTAAAAACAAAATAGATCTTCTTAAGTACAATGATCTATAACTTACAAAATGAACCCAGTAAGTCTAAGCAAATGTGCTCTCAACATGCTTTTTACTCCTATTTTATTTTATTTCTTCAAAGGCAAGTTAAAAGAGATCCAAACCCTTGTATATGAACACACAGCACGTTTATAGAGCTCTGGCACTTACTTAAAGTTCTCATAAAATTGAATTGATTATTGAAGTTGAACAGAGGCTTCTTTTATCATCCAGAGAATAACTTCCTTGGTACAATACTATAGCAGCTTTAGCACATAAAAGATAGGATCTGTTACTAACATTAAGGAATTTGGAATGCCAAAACCATGGCAGTGTTTGTATTTTATTAGATTTTAGAAAAAATTCACTCCCATTACCTGTCTCAACACAGTGTCCAAATCATGGAATGGTGAGGGTTGGGAGGGATCATCTGGTCCCACCCCCTTGCCATGGGCAGGGACACCTCCCACTCGAGGTGGGGAACCTGGGAGAGTTGGGGATCTGGGAAAGGCTGGGGCTGGTTCCAGCACTGGCTGCTGCCAAAGACATCCTTGATGCTGCTGGGCTGATGTCCAGGTCACAAACCACCTTCCCAGCCCTGAGTGGCTCCGTGGCAGAAGCCAGGGATGAGCCAACACTGAGGTTCCTCCTCGTGCTCCAACAGTGTCTCCAGCCAGGAGCCAGCAGCCAGGTTGTGCTGCACCCTGACCAGGGACAGCTCTCACATCAGCTCCTGGATGGTCCAGTGCCTTCCTTGAGTCCTGAACCCACTCCTTTGGTGTCAGTTTTGTGAAGTTTTGTGGCAGTAGCTCCAAACTGTGAGGCCCTGGAGCAACAGTGGTCTTTGAAAATATTCTGTGAGTTTTTTTACATATAAAGTCTGGTGTAACCTTTGATAGCATAAAACTGTGTGAGGTTTCTACTTGCAAAAATAGCCTGTGAAGGGTAAGAACCTTTGTGATTCACCCTGCTGTATGTGTAGAACTGAGATCTCAGAATATGTGCATTTTTTATAAAGCAGGTGATGCTTGAGGAGGCCATTTTCAAATACAACAGTTTAGCAAATTTATATACAATAAAATACAAACATTGGAGTTTGTCTATTGATGACACTGATATATTTTTCCAGGTGTGGCAATTTAGGGAGTGAAAGGGAGAGAAAACAAGCTTTACTTTGAACTGTAAAGGATCCTGAGATGGAGCTTGCAGTAATTCAAGGGAATAAGACTCATTGAACTCTAATTGGCTGATAAAATGCTTTTAGGTGATAAAGATTTTGAAGATCTTTCTCTAAGACAACCTAGGACATGTAGACATGTTGTGGAGTGCATGTGAAAAATTACTTTTATTTAATTTCCTCTGGGGAGCAGAACAATAATTTTTGTTTGCTCCCATTCACCATCCATTTTGACCCAGTTTTTGTTTGAGATTTATCTTTATTGAATCCAAGAACGAGAAATCAAATTGTTGACACAAAGTCAATAATTTATTTAAGTTTCCCCATGATCTCCAGTGGCAGCAGGGTGTTTTTATGATCCTTTTTCCCAGAAATGCCTTCATAAAGTCTATTTAGTTTGGGTCTTCTGGTCAGATTTGATGGGTCCAGTAACAGTTCTGGCACTTTGGCTGTTCAAGGGAAGCTCTTTTCATTGGCACTGTCCTCTGCTGGACATTATCATGCTCCCCATTATCCCAGGACAGCAGGGGAACACTTGTGAGTGTGCTGTTGATAAATTGCTGGTAAAGGAGAGAAGGAACTGAGGAATTCTCTCTTACCTCATGTCTCTGATGTGCCACAGCCCTGATGCCACGTGCTGCAAGAATCAGATTTCCAGATTCCCACCTACTGAAAATCATCACATCTTGTTTATTTTATTGGTTAAATGCATTTGCCCTTTTTATATGTTTCTCATCAGACCATCTTGGATTTATGAAGCTCCTCTGTTTGTTCAGCAACCAGAGCTTGTGCTGTGAACTTTAATCAGTGAGCAGAAAATGGGCAGCATTCCCAGTTCCAGGGATTGCTGGAAGGAATCTGCTTCATCTCAAAGCATTGTCAGGCAACTGGGCCAGTGCTGCCATGGGGGCACCGGGCTCAACAGGAAGTGTTTTTCTCCCTTTCATCCACTGGTAATTCTCTATAAAGTTGTAGAAAACCTTTCTACTGCAGGAAACTGTTAATCTTCCAGCTCCAACTGAAGGGTCCTGTCAGGAGCAGAAAATGTGTTTCTCTGCCAAACTGAATGTTCCTTGGGAGAGAGGGACAGGCAGTTCACCTGAGAGCAGGTCTGGGATTCTGGCAGTTCCTGAGCTCCAGTCCCTGTGCTGAGTTCTGCTTTTCCTCTGATCTAAAAGAGGTCATTTGGCTTTTCTGACTCATCCTCTCCTCTGTAATTAGTGAATGGGCAGGACCCTGAAGCTTTATGTGTAATGTGCGTTTTGTAGGGAATTATTGAAAAGATATTTCAAATCTGGGATTTCTGTGCATTATTCCAGCTACAATGGTTTCTTTGAGCTGGTGTGGGACAGAGCCAGCTGGGCAAGGCCCTTCTGTGGTGTTTTGTGAGCAGGGAAAGTCAGAAGTGTGTCCTGTAAACCTCCCACCTGCGCAGGAGGTGACGTGCAGGGAGGGGGATTGTCCTGCAGCAGCCACAGCAAACATTGTGTGCAAAGTGCACACGGCTTCCAAATGTCCAGCGTGGCAAGACAAGCCAGCTGCTGTCTCTGAACTGATTTTATACTCTCTCTTTTATGCTTTAAACAAACAAATTTAGAAGTCCTACACAGAAAGTGTTTGACATGGGAAGGATTCATATTTATTTAGTTGACTTGCTATATTAACTTAGTATCTATTTTGCAGAGCATTAAATACACAACATACACCTGCTGAAATACTTTTTAAATAGAAATTGATCTAGATTTTTTTTGAATGTGTAGCAACATCAAATTAACTTACAACAATTTTTCAGTGTGGTCTTTTATGTCTGTTGTTGAGCAAAAGAGAAAGGATGTGCAGATAAGTAGAGTCAGACAAAATAAGAAAGAAGAATGAAAAATTCAGGAAAGAAGAATTAATGTAAGAAGTAAAAACATAGTGCTGCAACACCATCATTTAGTAAACACCTCCCAGCATTAAAGGGATTTAAGTAGTTAGGTTGAGGGGTTCTTTTTTTGAATAAAAAGTGGATACCACTGGGAAATACAGAGGATTTAATTGCTTGCACAACCTTTGCAGGTGGCTGTGTTTGATGTTGTTCTGAAGGACAGCAGCCAAGTGTGAGGGTTTGCCTGGCAGCACAGGCTGGCTCTGCTCTGCAGAAGGCAGAAAGTAGGTTAGCAGGAAGCAGCCCTTGGCCTGGCTCTGAAGCAGAGCTTGGAAAAGTGCTTTGAACTGGAGCAAACCCCTTTATCTGCTCTGTCACTGCTCCCTTCTCTGGGTACAAACACTGAAATGAACAACAGGATTCTTCAGGCAATAGATGGGGATGATGAAAAACTTAGAAAATAAGACTCTCATTACAAGAGACCTTTTAGTGTCTGTCTGCTAAAGTATCATGAGCATTTTCCCTCTTACTGAGCAAGGCATAAGATGATTTAATTATTCATTTTGAAAAAATAATTTCCTCTCAAAGAGTTAGAGGAACCAAGCCATTGTTGCCAGAGCAGTTTTCCCATTAACTAATTTTAAAACTTATTGTGCAATTTTCGGTTGGCTTAGATGGTTAAGAGCAGTTGAAGGATTAATTATTGAAAATATAATGCCAAAAAAAAGTCTGCTATTTGCTGAACCTCTGAGCACTGTTCTGTTGATGAAATAGTAATCTCATTTCCGTGAACCCCATAGGCTCTTTTTCTTCTCCTTTTTTTTTTTTAATCATTTAGAAGCTCTTTGTTTCTTACTTTAACTTTTCCATTAAACTTAGACTCTGGTTGCATTTTTTTTTTTGCTCAATACTAAGGGTCATTTGTCAGGTCTTCTACCTTTTGAAGCTGTTCCTGTGCACTAAACTCAAGCTTTGTAGCTCCCTCTTGAGAATTACAAACTGTAAAGACCTGAAACAAGTGTAGCTATTACTTTGCTTCTTTCAGGATCTATGTGCTGATGTTGGAAAGTATCTGAGACATAGTCACACAGTCAAAAAATTAATAAGTTTTGGTGAAGTGTCTGAATTTCTTCAATAAGATACTTTAAATACTTCTATTGGTCTAAACTACGTTCTAACTTTTGCTGTGGAGATTACAGGGCTAATGCTAGAATGAAAGAGAACTTCAGTTGTAGTTGGGTGTTTTTTAGTTCCATTATTTAATTCCAAGATTTGGTTTGAATGTGACATGTGGTGAAGTGACACTATGGAAGTGTCTGACTCATTAATTTCTGGCTATTGGGCTGTGTCCTTTAAAAAAAAAAGTCAATGAGCCCCCAAGCCCTGTTTTCTCTTCCTGAAGCCCCCAACCCTCATGTCCTGCTCCCCCAGTGTCCCCCTTCCCCTGACGGGTTTTTGTGCCCCAGGGAGGAACGCGCTTACGTGGAGAGGTGCTGGAAGGACGTGAGAGTGGGGGACTTTGTGCAGCTGCAGTGCAACGAGACCATCCCAGCTGACATCCTGCTGCTCCACTCCTCCGACCAGAGCGGGATCTGCCACCTGGAAACCGCCAACCTGGACGGGGAGACCAACCTGAAGCAGCGGCGGGTGGTGAGGGGCCTGCCTGGGCAGGTGAGAGCTGGGAACGGGCTGGGCTGGGACACAGCTCTGCCAGCACATGGCACAGCCTCTGCTGCTGAGGGGGTGAGTTCTGCAACCACTGCTCCTGAGGGCATTAGTTCTGCAGGGGTTGGAGGAGGGCTCGTGGCCCCTCTGCCCAAGGGGCCGTGGCTTCCCCAGCGCTGGTGAGGCCACCCCTGGAGTGCTGTGTCCAGTTCTGGGCCCTGAGCTCAGGAAGGACATTGAGGGGCTGGAGCAGGGCCAGAGAAGAGCAACAAGGCTGAGGAAAGGACTGGAGCACAAGTGCTGTGAGGAGAGGCTGAGGGAGCTGGGGGGGCTCAGCCTGGAGAAGAGGAGGCTCAGGGGAGACCTCCTCACTCTCTGCAACTCCCTGACAGGAGGGGGGAGCCAGGGGGGGGTTGGTCTCTTTTCCCAGGCAACCATCAGCAAGACAAGAGGGCTCAGTCTGAAGCTGTGCCAGGGGAGGGTTAGGTTGGATGTTAGAAAGAATTTCTTTGCAGAGAGGGTGCTCAGCCATTGGAATGGGCTGCCCAGGGAAGGGGTGGATTCTCCATCCCTGGAGGTTTTTAAGGACAGACTGGATGTGGCATCAGTGCCATGGGCTGGGAACCACAGCGGGGTTGGATCAAGGGTTGGACTGGATGATCTCAGAGGTCCCTTCCAACCCAGCTGATTCTATGATTCTGTGATTCCATGATTCTATGGATCCTGCTCCTCCCAGGCAGCTCCTGCCCCACACTCCCTTTCCAGGCACATGGGTGTGTGGCAGCTCAGCCAGGGGCTGCTCTGAGGCACACAGGGTCGACAAAATTTAAAGAAAGGAATCTTTTACAGGAGTATAGCAAGCATTTTAATAGGAACTGAAGGTAAGGTAAATTAAAATTAAAAAAATTGTATGTTTGACATCACTTTGAGATTCAGTTTGAATGCTTAAAACCACCATTTTTTCATAGACCAGGGAAGTGCTCCAGCCTTGGGGGTCTAAATTAGGCTTCTCTTGGTCTCTGACTTTTCAAGTATTCATTGCATTTGACACTAACTTTCAGTTCATTTTCTCTTGCAGAATGCTTTGTTTGAACCCGAATTTTTCCAAAGCACCATCACCTGTGAGATGCCAAACAATGACCTCAATAAGTTCCAAGGTTACATGTAAGTGTTTGTCATCAGTAAATGCATTTTGTATCTGAACTTCAGTATTTCTCTTGGAGGAACTGGATGGAAGGAAGTATTTTGGGGATATTGATGGTTGTCACTATTACCTATTCCTGGATTAAGAAGTCAGTATAAAACACAGACTGGACTCCTTTTCTGAGGGGAGGCAGAACCAAGGCTTGGCACTGAGTTTGTGGTTGTTCCATACAAGCTGTTCTCACAAGGCTTCAACTCTCTTCAAAATTTAGACATAAGCTCATTTAAATTTGACCTAGTGGTTAGACTAGGCTAGATTTTAGATATAAATCCTTCCTAATGTTTAAAGGTACCCAGCTTCATGGCTCTAGTTTCTTCATCTTTACAGCCCCAGGGACAAGGTGTCCAAGAACTAACAAGCAATCCGGATTTTCTTCTTGTTAGAAAGTTAGAAAAAGCAAACAAGCAAATTCCTATTGAACCAATGTATTAGATTGTTGCGAAAATGTGCTCTTTTTTTAGTGTTTCTTCATTGAATAATTCTGGCACAGGCATAACAAGGAAATCTATACCAGCAAATTCAGCAGACTTAAGCCCTTCCATGGACTGTAAGGACGTGGCTCATGTCCTAAAACTCTCTCACCCTCCAACACAGGGCAGCTGTTTCCCAAGGTGCTCTTCAGAGGTCTCAGTCCATGCTGATTCCCACACCAATGTCCTACTGTCCCAGACCAAATCCCTACCCCATGTTATGCAAACCATTTAACTGCCTGACTGTGCCACATCCCACCCATAGCCCGGGTTTAAGTGTTCCTGTAGCTGAACTGGAGTTCCTGTCCCTGCAGGGCAGCAGGGAGAGCTGCAGCTGGAGCAGCTGCAAAGGGCCAGATCAGCCCCAGTGACCCCGAGGGGTGTCCCCCATCAGCACTGACCCTGTTTGGGCTGGGTTGGGGTCCCTGCCCTGTGAGGGTGGTGCCTCCCCCAGCAGTGCCATTTCTCCTCTCCTGCATTATCTCCTCAGGCACAGAGAGGTCAGGTTTCTATTGATTGCTGGCTCTTCTTGCTGGCTTTGGGACCACTGGGTTTAATCTAAATTGAAGCAATCCTTCCAATTAGCCTGAGTAATACAGCCCAGGAGCACTGAGATTATAGAAATGTGGGGGATGTGTCACAGGAAAACACACACAAATACTCACCCTTAGGACCCAGCACTGGCTTCAAAATCTTCAACTCTACTGAAAGTCTGTAACAGAAATCTCTTTGGTAAATGCCTATTATCTCACCTGCTTGCTGAAATATGGAATTAGCTGCCTTTCTCTCCCTGCTTCAGGGGTAGATGAAAGAAGTTACCAGGGAAAATTACTTGCTAACAGTCAGTGGAGTTTCCATCTTTGGTCTGCTGAGATTTGAGCTATTTTGTAAACACAAATTACTTGGAACAGGTTACCTTTTTCTCCAAGAACCCTTAATAAATTATTGAGGCTCTATTGCCTTGCTATAAAATAGCAGCAGTACTGCCTCTGCTAAAATGATCTGAAAGAACTTAGTGCCATCCACCTGACACACCTGACCAGAGCACATTCTGTTCAGGGAGGTGCAAGAAGGCTTCTATTAAATGAGTTCACCAAGGCTGAATGTAGATTCCAAGAAAAACAGATTTCTGGCATAAATTTTTACAATTCTAGCAGGTGTAGGCTGTTGGCAGCTACACCTTTTCCCTTGTCTGGTGTAAGTAAGGTAACCCTGTGCAGCTGCACTTGGACATGGGGCTGGAATGAGCCCTGAAATGGCACCCAGCTGTGCCCCCATCTGAGGGACACTGCTGTTTGCTGGTGAAGGCAGTGCCAGGCATCAAACACAAAGCAGAGAAAGATGCATATTCTTGGAAAAAAATAATCTTTTCTGACCCTGATGTTTACATAACAAAACAAGATGGAGTGTCTTCAGTAAAAAATCTCAGCCTTGGTGAAGGACTCAGGAGGAAGGTGCCAGAGTGGGCAACAAAAGCTGGACAGAGGTTGGTGTGAGCATTTATTTTCAGAGGCACATCACTCACTGCCTCCCTGCTGGAGCACTGACCTCGTGCTTTCATCAGTTGGTGCTGTGAGCAGAAGGGTCTGGGGTGTGAGGGAACACCTTTAGCCAGATGACAAGTCTTGCATCCAGGGTGAGACTGAGGGAGAGTTCTCAGCCTGGAGACTGCTCAGGTGACCTGAGGGTCAGAGAGATGAGAAGCCCTTTGGTGGCTGACACAGAGACAGAGGCTCTTGCAAGGTGTGGGTGTATTTGTCTGAGCCATGACCTGCAGGCAGACCCTGCTCAGCTTTCCAAAAGAACTGTGTCTGTGAGAAGTCACATAATGTGTCTGGGTTTCATTCATGAGATACTGAATCTGCCTGATGAGGCACCAAGGGAAAGCCAAACTTGCTCTGTGTTGACCTCATCTCACACACACACACGATGCAAGTGGTCTTTAAAGACAGATTTCTTCTTCCCTCAACTTCTTGCTGGAGTCTTCACTGAAGCTGAGTGAAATAAAAGCAAAATAGGGCCTTCAAATTTACTTGATTTCAGCTTATAACAGACAAGCACACAAAAATTTTGTTTAACACTTTATTAGAAGAAAAAAAGGAATTGCTTCATTTGATATTCTTTCTTCTAGGGAGCAGCCAAATGATGAACGGGTTGGTTTTAACATTGAAAGCCTCTTGCTCCGTGGATGTACAATCAGAAATACTGAGGTTGCAGTGGGAATTGTTATATATGCAGGTAAGATATACTTTCTGTTCAGGTAAACTGAGAATTTCACTGTAAATATCCCTAAAGAAATAAGTATAATCTAATATTGCACCATAAGTCAACATTTTGTTTTAAAAACTGGGAGTCCAGAAGAAAATTACATAACTTTTTTTTTAGGGTATTACTCATCCATCTCCAAAGCCAGCAAGTCTTGCACTGGGTCTCTGGCAAGTGCCAGTATCCTTGTGCATGTCAAATATCTTGCAAAAATATCCAGACAAGTAAAGAATTGCTGAGGTGAGTTTAACCCTCAGCTCTGCAGCTCTGACTATGACACTAATTCCATCTGTCATAAAACCTACCCAGCTGCCCTGAGGGAGGTCTCACTGGCTCCTCAGGGTGGAAACTGGTGCAGCTGAAGATCTACCCAGAAAAAAACAAAAAGGGACTTTCATCTGTGAGTGTCATCCATCCATTTGATCTGTGGCAGTGCCAGCACACAGGAGGCAGCAGCTGGAGGTGACAGGGAGGCAGCAGCAGCACAGGTTTGTGCTGACACAGACACAGGGTGTCCATGCAGCCATGAATTCCTGCAGCACAGACCTGGACCAAGACAATGCCAGTGCTCAGATCAAGAGCAGCAGTGCCAGGGTCAGCAGGGGGTCACTTCATCTGTCTCTCAGCATCTTTTACCTCTGGACTGTCACCACTGCTGGGACTCAGGGAGCATGATTTATCATTGGCTTTGCCAGCTGTGCCCTCTTCTGCTCCAGACAGGAGGTATCAGCCACCCTCTTCTTTGTAGGTTAAGCAGAGGTCACTTCAAACACAACAATTAATCCCATGGGCTAATTTGGTCTTTCCAGTAGAGTTATATCACTTGTTTCATGTCTAATCAGCAGCTTCAAGGCCAAGCCACCTAAAAGAAAATAGAAGTCACCAACTTTGCAGGAGTCATTTAGGTTGGATTAATCTCCAATCCACAGAACAATTTACCTGACAACTGTTTATTTCAGTACTGCAGAACTGGGATCTAAATGTCTGTAGCTCCCCTATGTTTCCAAGGTAGCTGTGTCTTTGTGGGCCTTTCATTGCTCTCTCTGAACACCACATGTGAGGGTGGTGCCTGCCAGGGAGAGGAGGAAAGCCAGAGCTGAGCTCAGCCCTCATTTTTTGGATGTAACCATTACATAACAACCTCAGTAGGGATCATTCCCTATAGAATTGGAGTAGCTTGTCACCTCTTCTCCTGTTGCAATTCCTATTTTTCTTCTGTTTAGTTAAGATCTCCCATTAAGTTCCTTGACCACCAGCACAGATCCTCATGTGGATGTCTGTTTATGCTGCTTAAGCTGCTGGTAGCAAAGGCTGGAGTTCTGAAGGTGTTCCCATGACATGGTGGCTTTGGTCTGAGTGAGTGTTCAATTCAATTCCCAACTGACATCTCATTGTTCATGTCAGCAGAAAAGTTTATTCTTTTTTTCCTAAAATTAGACTGGCTTGAGTCAGTACCAGCTTCATTTCCAGGGTTCTTTGACATTGATTATACTCTGGCTTTTAATCATGGTCTGTGACCTTTTCTGAACAGTCAAGATCAGTCACATTATAAGAGGGCACATTTTCCATTTTTATAACTCTATTACTCCTCAAACTTTCTTTCTGATGGAAGCCTTTGTGAAGAGCACAACCATCACTTAGTGCAATTGCTTGGCCTGTGCACTTCTCATCTGACCCCAGGAGGGTTACACTCCTCATGGCCACCCAAATGGTTCTGCACAAAGCAGCAGCACTAAAGCACACAAACCTCATCACAGAGCCACAGCCAATGTGGTTTTCTCATTGTGATGGGGACAGCAGCAAGAATTATAGGCTTTTCACATAATAAAGTACCAGAAAGAAGTTTTAGATGAGCCCATCAGCATCTAGAAACAGAGAGACAAGGTTTTAGTAGGCTGGTAGGTGAGGTGCTGTGTTGCACAGAAAAGAAAACTGTGAGGGTTAGAGGAGAACAAATTAATTTATTCCTCATATTTCTGATTGTCTGTCCCTTGCAAGGTGATATCTATGCTGCAGAAGTGTCCTCCTGATGGTCAGCTGAAGTGCAAAGGAATGGTAGCACTGATATTTGGAAAGAAAGCCCTTCGCATTTTCTTCGTGAAATAAATCCATCAACATTTCCTTGAGTATTTTCTGGGAGGAATTTGAGGGGTTTGGCTTGTTTTGTCTTCAGCACAAAACATTCCATTAAACCTGACACGACAGAGAAGTGAGGCACAAGGTTCACACGGCTCTGGAGGGACAGAAGTGCAAGGGCAGTGCCCTCCTCTTCCGTGCAGCTCAGTGCTTGGAGCATTTGCTCACAGAAGGGCAGACCTGGGGTCTGGTCTCAGTTCTGCCTGTCTGGGAGTGAACACCCCCCTCCTGCTGCCCCAGGAACACTGGGAACTGTGGCCCAGGAACACTGGGAACTGTGTCCACACGAGCTGCACAGGAAGGAGCAGGGGCAGCAAGGGCTGGGCCCACCAACAGGCTCTAGGCTGTGTAAATAATTACAGACTCACTGGAACAGCAGGGCAGCAGTCCCAGCTCTTGGGTGAACATCCTGAACATAAGGCTGGAGACTCATTTTCTCTCCTGCTCTCTGCCTTAATTAATAACCATTGATGTAAAGCTGGACTGAATCCAGCAGGTGTGATGGAATTGCACCTGACCCCCAGCTTTGGGTTTAAATCACTTCCCCAGAGAAAGCTGAAAGGCAGCTTGGAAAACAGCCCCTCTCACACACACCATGCACATACACATGACAACTAACCACGAGTCTGAGGGGTCTATATTTTCAGGGAAAAAGACTGTAGAAATAAACATAAAAGATACCATTTAATATAGCAACAGATGGTGTCCAGACATCCCAATTGTGGAGCCACAGTTTAGATAATATTAATGGAATTGAAAAAAGCAATTTCGACTTCTTCACTTCTTACAGCACTCCTCTTTTTCCATTACAAATAAACCAACTCAATTCTAATTCAGTAAGTTTAAGGGATGGGGGTTTTTTAATTTCTCATCCTACTGTTTTGTTAGCACTTTACAACCACATAGTGAAAAGCTAAATAACATTAGTGTCTTTCACTGCTTCTTGAATTTTATTTAAGTCAATATGTGAAATGTGTCTAGTGGATTTTAAATAGCTGCTGCAAAATTCTCAAATGTAGGTTTCAGGAATCTGTGTAACACCTAAGCAATTTGTTTGTAAAATACAAAAACATAATATTATTGTTCATTTTCCTTTTATTCTTATGGAGATTTGGCTCTCTCATTGGGAGAGCAAAATGTACATGACAGCTGAAATCTGCAGTGTAATGGAGGCCTTTTGTCTCTGATATACTCTCTGGATTTAGTCTCTGATGCACTCAGGCAAATGGGAAGAGGGGCAATAAAAGTTCTGAGTGAAACTGGAGTTGGATTAACATTAGTCATCCTGCTCTCATTCTGGGAGAGAAATACTTTAGAAAAAGGCAAACCAAACTCCAGAATGTTCCCCAAACCTGCTGACCCTGCTCTGTGTTTTGAAGGGCACGAGACCAAGGCCATGTTGAACAACAACGGCCCCCGGTACAAGCGCAGCCGCATCGAGCGCAGGATGAACGTGGACATTTTCCTGTGTGTGGGGCTCCTGTTTGTGATGTGCCTCGTTGGAGCTGTAGGTAGGAAGCAATGACAAAAATCTTCTTCTGTTTCATTGCTTTTTTCTAAGTGGTGTTAAAATTGCTCTTACTGACACGAGTGGGATCCAGAGCTGAACGCTCCCGGGGGCTTTGGGTGTCTTGGTCTGTCCAACAGATGAGTTAAAATGACAAATTTGAGCAGGCTGTGAGATGGAATCATTGTTTAGGTGGGAATAGCCTGTACTTTTCTGGGGTCCTTGCAGGTGAGCACATGTGAATACAGCACCCAGGGTTAGCTGACTGGAGTTTGCTGGATTGCTAATCTCAAAAACATCTTCCTCACCTGCTTCCTTCCAGCTCTGGTTGCAACCTGTCTCAGGCAGGCCAGAATTAATAGGATCTCATCATTCTGAGGGAAGGACCAGATTTTAAATCCACTGCCCTTTGAATGGGTCACTGCTTTAAGGAGATAACAGGGGCTCCCATGAGCCCCTTTTCTTTTTAATGGATTTTGTCTCGGTGACAACTCGCTTAGTGCTGCTGCTCTGATTTAGTGACAAAGTCACATCATGTGGTTCTGCCAAGTTTTCCTGCACCTGCCCTGGAGGTATGTGATGGGACACACAGCCAGTGCTCAGTGTAATACCACTGAAAGTAGGAGCCATCCAAAGCAGATGAACAATTGAACTGACTTAATCACTTCTTTAATTTTACTGCTTCATGTCACAGTGGGCTTTTTTGGCACCGAAATGGGATTTCAGCTTGACAACTGAGCTCTGTGTGAGGGAGAGAGAGACTTTATTTTCCTTGTTCCCTGGCTGCTGTCATGTAGATTTAGAGACTTGCCTTTGTCTGTTGTGTAGGGGCCCTTGAGTAATGAAGTCCTTCAATTTAAGGTTTGAAGTAGTCTCAGATGAAAAAATCAGCATTTGAAAAACAGCTTATCTGCTTGGGTTAAAAAAAAAAAAAAAAGAAACAAAATGTTGTTAGTTTAAGTGAAACATGTGAAACAGTACCAAGCCCATTAGCTTTCATCCATCCAAAATGTCCCGAGGCTCCACCATGAGTTCTTGCTGTGCATCCTTGTCTGAACGTGGGGTTCCAGGCAGAAATTTCCCTGGGGGGTCAGGTACCAGGATTTCTTGCACACAGTGATAAATTGGGGTAAGAAGTGACTTGTAGAGCAGAGTTGTCCTTGCTCAGATGTGACTCTGGTCTCTAGCAGCCAGAAAGCATTGCTGCAATAATATCTTTGGCAGCATTTCAGTGGGCAGATGCTGCAAAACAACTGCTTTCTTATGTGGTGCTAATGGGAGTTTGATCAGAGCTGGGTATGTGAAGGGGACTAACTGAGACTTTTGGCATCTGGAGCAATGATGCAAAGAGGGAAATCCAGTTGTTTGCCTTGGCTCTGCATTTCTGATTGTGGTACATTTAGTTTCTGATATTGTATATTTAGTAACCTCTTTGAGCAAAGTTTATTTCCATAAGGGCAGGATGAAAAGTGGTAAAGCAATCATGATGGAATGTTGTTGAGTCCTGAAACAGAGGCTTTGTTGTTGTAGCAGATGTCTACTGGTGTTTAAGACACGGCAAGAAGCAGTTTGGGATAGGATTTGATTGAAGGGAATGTAAAAATGAGTTGCCCAGACTGAATTATAGAGGGTTTGTCAACTCTAAGACACATTGAAATTGAGAGTGGTCAGGAAGGATAAGAAATATTTTAGTTGGTCTCCATAAAGGTTCTAAGGTTTCTTTCAGTTGGAAAGAAGTCTTCAGCACTGAGGATTTTTATAGACAGGAGGTGGAGATGGAGCCTCCAGCAGCAAGATGGAGAATAGGAAAGGTCTGTGCAGAGCTGAGAGCCCTGGGGGACTCCTGCTGATGGGAATGCAAATATCCCTGACTGCTTATTTCTCCCCAGCACATCCCTCATGTGTGTGCTCCAGAGCTCTGCATGTGCTCTGTGTCCTCCCAAGGTCTGGCCACTGCTCAGACCTCTTGCTCTGGAAATGTTCTCTCTGTGCAGTGACCAGGGCAGTTCCACACCTGCACATCCCAGCAGCTCTGTCCATCCCCTCGGGGCTCAGCCCATTTCAGTCTGTCCCTCGTTCCCACAGGACATGGCATTTGGACTGGAACCTTCTTGGAGCACCCCCCTTACGATGTCCCAGACGAATATGGCAATTTTCTGTCTCCAGCCCTTGCTGGTTTCTACACGTTCCTGACAATGATAATCCTGCTGCAGGTAAAAGACAAAAACCTCTCTGTTACCTCCAAGGAAGAAGCTTTTCAAAATTAAGTACATTCACTAATGAACAATTAATGTTAACTAATAGCTGTGCAGTATCTTCTTAATGCTATTTGAAAAAATTGCTGTATTTCAAACCATCCAAGTGTGAAATAATGTATCTTCTTTTTCTTTATTCCTTCTTTCTAACTGCAGATTTTTCTTTCTTGCTGTTGAAACCCCACAAGAATATAGATAGGAAAGACATGTATTTTATCTTTCACTCCAGAATTTCTAGCAGATGCAATAAAGAGGATGTTTACATCCAAATGTCAGATTATTTTTTTTGCCTATATACAGAATTCAAAAATAATAATTCCACTTAACATCTCAGGAAAACAGTGAAACAAAAATTGTCATTTTTGCCAGTGGGAAATAATAACTAGTTATGGTTCAGCTGGTCTAGGAAGGAAGCTAAATTAGAAGTAGGATACTTGTATATCTGAGTCTGATTAAACCTAATTGGGGGAGAACATTTTGTTGGTTGAGGGAAAAAAACCACATTTACTTTTCAGATTTCTTGATGTCACTGCTGAGATTTAAGTGGACAGAATTTCTTTAATACAAGTGAAATGTGAAAATAACTTTCAGAGCTGCTCAGAGATTCCTTGGGGGATTATTCTTCATTACTGAAACAGAATATCTGTGCATCTTAAGAATTCATTATTATTTCAGGGCAAGGAAGCTCGTGGGTGGGAAGTGTGTGCCAAGTAATGGTTTGTGAAACTTTTCTGCCCTCAGTCTGAGCTGGTGCAACCCTTCAGAGCTTCAGAAGGGTAAGGGCAAGCACGGTCCTATGTCCAGAAAACCTGCTTTGTGAGGGCATCCTCTGAGAGACACAGCTTAGAATTTGGTATTACAGAAATTCTGTCTTAAATTTGCCACTTATTGTCTCTGTTTATCCATTGCTATTTTGTGCAGGGTTTTTTTCCTCCTGAACTGTTATTCATCTGTGCTACACTATGTCTCTAGGAAGAAATGTTTCTTTGGGAATCATTAGTGTGCCTGTGCCAGGACATTGCTGACAGAAAGCAGAAAGACTTGTCTCACCCCTTACTGAGAATTTCAACTCTCTTTCAGACTTTAATCCCCATTTCTCTCTATGTGTCAATTGAGTTGGTTAAATTGGGCCAAGTCTTCTTAATTCACAATGACATTGACCTGTATGATGAAGCAGCAGATTTGCCCATCCAGTGCCGTGCCCTAAATATTACTGAAGATCTCGGACAAATCCAGTGTATCTTCTCAGACAAAACTGGGACACTAACAGAAAACAAAATGGTATTTCGACGCTGTACTGTTGACGGAATTGAGTTTTCCCATCAGGAAAATGGTGAGAGATGCTTTTTTATTCTAGCTTTTTTTTCTCTGAGCAATTAAATGCTATTAATTTAAATATTAATACTTAAACCTGCTGAGCCTTCTGATTGAACATAGAGCTTTGTGCATTTGTCTCCGTTTTGTGAGGGACTCCTGTTACAGAGATTCATGAGAGTCAAGGTGTTTTAAATTGTTCAGAAGTCAGATGGGAAAGGTTTTCCACCTCAGGCTCTGCCCTGCATTCAGTACCCACTTGAGCATGCAAAGAGAACATTTCCTCTTTCATTTCTGGAGGAACACCAGTCAGCCTTTGATAAGCTCCCAAACTGATAGTAATTAAGCTCAGTGGGTCCAGCAGTAATTAACACACTGTGTGACAGGGAGGGCACAGCCACCAAGCCCTGGTGGGCTCTGCCCATGGTCCCTCTCCAAGGGCTCTTGGCACTCAGGGCTCTGAGTCACTCAGGCCCCTCTTTGGTCGCTGCTTTCTCACTCCACACAGTGGAAAGGACTTTATTAAGCTGGCAGGCAGCTGCCAAAAAAGATGTTTGTGTTCTGTGACTGAAAACATTAGCAAATTTGTGAACTACCATATTTCACTCTCCTGGTCCAGTCAACTGCAAACTGCAGCTGAAGAGACCAAGCGTTAGCAGAAGTCCATAAAAGTGACAGATTGCTTTGGAAACACACTTTTGTTTTCTTGCAATAATAAACAGTGGGAGTTGCCAGAAACTGCAGTGGACAGTGAGGTTTTCCTGGTGCTGGCTTTGGGGATGTTTTTGCTTTGGTTTAGTTTGTTTCAGGTTTTTTAACTGATCCAGGAATTCCTCCCAAGCAATGCAAAAAAAAAAACAAACCAAAGCAAACAAACAAAAACCTCCAAAACCAAACAAACTCACAAACAAGCAAACAAACCATAAAATAAAAACAAGCAAAACTAACAAACCAACCAAAAAACAGAAGAAGAGGTGAGCTTTCATTTTGTCTTTTCCAGCCAGGCGCCTGGAGACCCACAAAGAGCTGGATTTGGATGATGAGGACTTTGCAAAACTTCAACACTTCACTCTCCCTGCCCCGAATGTTGGGAGAGCAGCCTGTGCCCAGCAGAGCCCCCCCGGAGCCCTGCGGCGCTGCCAGAGCGCCCGCGCGCGGGTCCAGGGGCACGCCAGGAGCAGGTCCCTGGGCAGGAGGGACAGCAGCCAGTCCCAGGTGGCCTTCAGCAGCACCATCGTGAGTACCAGGCTGGGCCACCCAGCCCAGCCACCCTTCCAGCCCCCCTTTGGCACGGGGTGTCCAGCAGGGAGATCCCTGTTGGGGATACAGGAGGGAAGAGGAGCCAAAGCTTTGGAGCGTGCAGAGTGCAGTCAGGGGGGAGCAGACTCTGCTGGACTTTAGATCTGAAACTCCCCAAAGTCTAACACAACCTAATTAAAATCAGACTGAATTATTATTCTTCTTGGAAGGTTTTTTAACAGGCATCTCAGACAAGGCTTTTGTGAACAGTAAGAGAAGGTCACACACTTTCAAAATTAGAATTCCAATTAAAATTAAAGGCCTGGAAAACCCTTCCAAATCTTGACTTTAAAAAAAAGGCTAACAAATACAAAATTCTCAGAACTTCATTTTCTGCAGTTGTTGTTCATTATAAGATCATACTTACCTTATTCAATTCCTCTGTCATATAGTAGATATCAGCCAGAACTCTTCCTGTTCTTGGAATATGGGACTTGCTGTCCCAGGATTTTCCAGCCCAATCCTCATGAGATGTTGAGAACATCTCCATGGATTCTTGAGAACCCATGACTTGTGACTTTTGAGAACTTCTTAGAGGTCATGACTTTTGAAGTTTGATAAAGAAATTTCTTGCCAGTATATTTCCCAATTAGATTTTTTACTGACAGACCTCTTCACTTTCTTCTATAAATAAACCTTTTTTTTCCACTGTAAAAGCAATATCTGAGGAAATGGTATCAAATATCTCTTTTGCAGAGGAAGATTAAGTTGCTGCCATGGACTCATAGGTGTCACTCTATCTGGATAAATCGTTTGACCCCTATGACAAATCTGAAGATGTAGTAAAAAAGGAGACAATTAAATACTGCCCAGAGGCTGTCCTGTATGTTGATGTCCTTTAAATGACACATAGGAGCATCCTTCTTTACCTGCCATGCCAATCCCCTATTAATAAAATGGGGATAATAAATTTCTCTGTATCTCTTTGGTTCCTGCCCTTTGGAACTTGTATCTCCTTGTCTGATGCATTTGTACTTTGCTCCAAATTTGGAGCATCCTGAGAATTCCAGGTATTCAGAGAGTGTTTGTGGGCCTGTGTGGATGTCAGCAGTCAGAGGTTCTGAAGAAAAATCCATCTTTGAACAATGGAACAAGATAGAGAATTAACATTTACTCTCTCTACCTTAAGGGGTTTTTATGAACTAAGACAGTGACAGCACATTTCCTTCTAGATTTAATAGTTCCAATAAGTAGTGCCTTGCTATTAGAAACGTTTCATGAAGCTTTCAATTGTCCTATTGTCATCAGATTTTAATGCCACCAAGTAGAAAAAATGCTATCAAGTTAATGAGGAAATCTTAAAAACTGAATGGCACCAGCCATCTTATAGCATCAACATTTTCACTAACAAAATTGCTAACATAGAAAAGGTGGTAAATTTAATTGATCAGCATCATTAGTGCTGTCTTATTTTGCTTTCTTTTTTGTTTGCTTAGAGTTTTTTTATACATTTTCAGGCTGGAAATTCAGGTCAGCCTTGTTTTCATTGAATGTGGAGAAAAAAAAAGGAGAAAAATTCTTCTGATAAATATTGACATGTTTAAATTATTATTATTATTATCAGTCTCTGATTCCTTTTAAGAGATCTGAGAAGACAACTAAAAAATCAGGCTTATCCTTAGCACATATTAGTTTGCTAAAGAAAGGACTGCAAACATTTTCTTGTGTGTGAAACAAAAAAGCATAAAAACACTGAACCAGAAGAACCAGAGCCTTCCACAGCAGGGAAAGTGCAAACCTTGTTCCAGCTTTGGATTTCAGCTGAGCTGCAAAATGAGCAGTGGATTTCCTTGCAATTATTAGGATTATTTAAGAAGCACTCCTCACTGCAGCAAGCAGGAGTTCCAGTGCAGCACATCCAGCCCAGCCCAGCCCTGAAGGGGGCTGGGGGACTTTGCTGGAATTTTACAGAACCAGGGAAAACTGTGCCAGACTGAACGAAGAGAGGAGAAGAGCTGGGATGAACTAGAAAGCAGCTCAGTAATTTGGCGGTTCCTCAAAGAAGACATCCAAAACTGTTGGCTCACAGGAAGTTGTCTTTTAAATTTGGAAGTCCTTGTTAAATATGGCCCTGAATTAAATCCAAACCAGATTCTGCTAACATGAAATTTCCATTAAAAGTAATACTCCCATAGCCCTTCACCAAATTAAATTGTAGATAAGTGACACTCTTAAGTAGTTTGGCCTGCAAAATTAGGTTTTATTAGAAAGAGAGTGGTAGTAAAATTACAGAAACATTTCAGGTACAAGTATGTATTTATTTATTTATTGTAAGAATTGAGGAAGAACAGTTTGAGGCAGCTTCTCTTTCTGGGTGCAAAATGAAATTGCTCTGGAAACAAAAAGTGATGCTGCTGTAACTAAGCCATAAGCACAAAATATTCTCTGTTGAAATAATGATCAGCTTCCACATTGAAATGGAAGATCCCAAGTATACTTCCATCTGGAATGCCCTTTAATTCAGAAGTCAGCAGTTTCAAAGTTGGGGGATACAGTATAGATTATTCTTGATTTTTAGTAAATCTCAAAAGAAAAAAATTCCGAAATCTTCTTCTATTTCAAGATTCATTTCCTTCTAATTTTCTAGCTATGCAGCTTTCAGAAATACATCTTTTTTTCCCTAGAAGTAAAGTACAAAAGACATTTACCTTACATAATTCTAGGTGTAAATTCAATAAGAGGCAAGAGGTCTATCAAGCTTCCAGTTGTTCCTTGAGGCCAAGGGGAAGTGGGAATAATCCTCACTAAGTAATTTCTCTTGCAGGAGAAGGATGTGACTCCCGACAGCAGGCTGCTGAGGAGGGTGAGAGAAGCTGCACTCCAGGCTGAAAGCCTTTCTCCTTTTATTCCTACGAGAACTTCCACAGTCTTTGCTGACTTTTTTCTTGCCCTTGCCATCTGCAACACAGTGCTGGTGTCCACAGCCACCGAGCCAAGACAACGGGTAATCTGACTTCAAGTATATGAGGAAAATTGATTATGCTCCCATTTAACAACATGGAGCAATGTTCAGTGAAAGCTGAAATGGTGAAAAATGGTTTGTTTGGGAGCTCTCCTCTCGTTTCTTTACCGTTTCTTTTTCCTTTTACTGTTTCTCTGCCTTTGTATTCCTCTCTAACAAGGCTTTTTAAAGTTGATGAATAGTTATGTCTACCACAGAATCTGCACCTTTTCCTTTAGATTTTATATTATCTGTGCTATAAGAAGTATGTGGAATATACTGGGTTTTCTCTGATCTGCCAGGCCACTGACAGAACTCCAAGGGGCTCGACTGCATCTCTGCTTCAGAGGCAGAGACACAAATCACCATCAAATTTGGATGCCACCTCACCTATGACTCCTCTGGTGAATTCTCCCCCCACAGTTAAATAGGGGGCTGGGGAGAAAGTTTCTTTCATAATTATTGTCATTTAGATAGAGAAAAATATACTGAAGTTTTGAGAAGTATCTTGTAGTTCACCTCTTGGCCATATTGATCACCATAACTGGTCTACTCTGGCCTCCAGTCGGGAGGTCTGGAGACACACCATCTATAACACTGCTGTTTCCTCTGAGAACACGCGCAGGGTCACTCTCGAGGAGAAAAGACAAGCAGAAAGAATTGTGTCTTGCAGAATATACCACCTAAGGAGGCTTTCTGCCGTGCCTTTTGCAATCGGACATGTCTGTCTCGTATTGGCCTCATAAGCCACCAGTGAGCTTGTAACAAATGTGGTTAGGGCCTTTCCCAAATCTTCGTTCATGAAGCCTGGCCATGATGATGATGTAGTTCACCTTAATTTATTTTTAACCACAGGTTTTCTCATATTTCTAGGTCACGATTCCACCACCAATAAAACCTCCGGGAATCACCCTGGAGAAGATTCATCAGATATTTCAAAGGCTAAAGTTAGCAAGCCTCAGCCAGTCCTTCTCCTCATCCCAGTCCAGCTCTGAGCTGGGTGCGAGTTTTGGCGCGAGGGGCCCCGAGGAGCCTCTCCCTGCCCTGGGCAGTGGTGACAGAGGGGACAGAGGTGACAGTGGTGACAGCGGTGACAGACGTGACAGTGGTGACAGCACGGACATGGGCCCTGCCTCCCTGGAGGAGGTGTTCCAGTCTGTGAGCAGCAGCTCTCTGCCCCCGGCCTTGTGCTACGAGGCCGAGAGCCCTGACGAGGCCGCCCTGGTGCACGCGGCCCAGGCCTACAGCTTCAGCCTGGTGTCCCGCACCCCCGAGAGGGTGACAGTGCGCCTGCCCCAGGGCACCCTGCTCACCTTCGACATCCTGCACACCCTGGGCTTCGACTCCGTCAGGAAAAGGATGTCTGTGGTGGTGAGACACCCCCTCACCAAGGAGATTGTTGTCTACACCAAAGGCGCTGACTCGGTCATCATGGACTTGCTGGAAGACTCTGCTGGAGGTAACGGGCCAAGGAGATGTTTCTGTTGTGTCTCCTGCAAAGGGGAATTCAGCTCTCTTTTCTGCATGAAATATTATATCTAGCCATTAGAAGTATAAAAAAAAAAGAATAAGCTTCCCCTAGTGTTATGCTTGCAGATCAGAACAGAGGTATTTATTTAACCTCAGTATTGCTTAGAACATGGAACGGGCTAATTAAAATTCCCTGGCAGTGCTAACCCGTGTGGATTGTGTACTCTGCAGTAATACTGTCAGAAGGGCCTGACCATTATTTTTCAGCTTGTCAGCAAGATTGCTGTAACATTAACAAACAAACAAAAACAAGTAACTTTATCCTAAAGGAAACAAAGA
This sequence comes from Corapipo altera, assembly GCF_003945725.1. NCBI lineage: Eukaryota > Metazoa > Chordata > Aves > Passeriformes > Pipridae > Corapipo > Corapipo altera. Next base: position 15,290,808 of record NW_020884887.1, on the reverse strand, counting down.
TCTTTAGCAAGCCTTCAGCTTCTGCACAGACAACAGTTTTGAGCTTTTAAAGAAATTTCTGTTACACTGGAACCCACTTTTCTCTAAAGCCCACTGTTTCTTAACCTTAGGCCATTAGATCTGAAATGATCTAAATACTTAAAATACAGAATCTTTTCCTTGTGTTTTAGCTGAGAAGAGAATAAAAAGAATAAAAGAAAAAACACAGAAACACCTGGACCTCTACGCCCGTGATGGACTGAGAACTCTGTGCATAGCTAAGAAGGTGGGAGAGCACCAGCCTAGTGTTGTTTACAGCTTATCTCTCTATGTGTCAATAGATTTACTAGAAACATATAATGGTTATAATTCTTTCTGCTTCAGAGAACCAGCCAGACCAGCTGCTCTTTTTTTCCCCTTTTTCTTCAATGTGACCAGATGATGGATTTTTAGTCAGTCTCAAAACATTTATTTCTGTTTCTCTAATGGTAACTCCAGCTGACCTCCCCTACAATGCTTCCAAGTAAGAAACAAAAAATCTGCAGAGTAGCCAACCTTCTTCTGTTTTGCCTGGAATTCAGCTTTCACAAATCTTGCCCTCAGCCTGGGTTAGTGCACCTCAGTGCCATACTTTTATGTAGAAGGTGTCTATATGCAAAAATAGGTCACATCCAAGCTCTGGAGAAATGTAGATCAACGTTCAGAAACTGTGTGTTCTGGTTCAGAGCCCCAGCTAAGGGCTGTGTGATCAAGAGCTTCTAGAGGTCATGTTTTTGAGTCTCAGCTGAAAGCCATTTGTACAAACTACTAGTTCTTGCAGTTTTCTCTTGGAAAAGTTTGTGTTATTTTAAAGATGACACGGTACTTTACCAGCTTGGATAGGAGTTAAGTCACTGTGATCCTGAATGTTGGCATTCCTCTCTTATTCAAATTTAAAATAAGCCCTATTTAAATTGTGTTATGCAGGTCTTAAGTGAAGATGACTTTCAGAAATGGGCCAATTTTCGTCGGGAGGCAGAAGCTGCCATTGAGAACAGAGAGGAGCTGCTAATGGAGACAGCCCAGCACCTGGAGACCAAACTCACCTTGCTGGGTACTAAAAATAACAATTGTCATTGTGTGAAGCAACACTGGCTCTCCTGTGATATTCTTGTCAATCAGACAGACAACTGCTTATACTAATTTATATCCAAAAGTCTTCTTCTGAGGTTTGGAAATCTGCAGGCCAGGGAGATACAATCCAATGACAGTGTCTACACAAGTTCTTGTGCATTTCAAGCAGCAGTAACTCTGAAAAGGTGCACTGAAACTCTCATGTGCCAGGAGCAAAGAGCACACATATCAGCTGTTACTGTGGCTCAGCTGACACAGCAGATAATGAAACCACCCCTATTCAATCATGTGTCCATGTCCTTGGATAAACCCATAATATGCTATAAATTAACTTCAGTTTCGAGCACAAGTTCCAAGGGAATTTTGGTAATTGAACTGTGTTATAAAAACCAGTAACTTAAACATTAAGCTTAAACTGGGCATTTTGCCAGTGAATTCCTGTTGTTGCATTGGTGAGTTTGCTTTCTGCACTTTGTAGAAAGATGTTTAATGTTAAAACTTACATTCGTTGGCACTTCTGCATCATCCATCACTATCTTATCTAACAACACCATTCTATTAAATTATGAAGCACTACAGTGCTTTCTATTTTATTTTGTTTCCAAACATTTTGTTCTTTATGACTTTGATTTTTGGAGTTGTCTCAGTCTCATTTTTCTGTGAGTACAATTTGCACCCATATTTCGTTATCCTGAATTTCTGTGATTGCAAGCTATTAGCATTATGGCTTCTCATAATCTCTGCAGTGATTTAAAAAATTAGAGTAATAATGGTAAATGCCATAAGCAGAACACATAAGAGGTAATGTAGATCTTGTCAGAATCTCTTACCTTTGCCAACTCCTAAGGCTCTGTGTGCTTTCATACTTTAATTTACAAGAAATGTTCTTTTAGCTTAAATCAATGTCTATCTTTAATGTACTACAGTTACAGCATCTTCAAACTGACCTCTAGTGGAAGAGACAAGGAGTGTTGTAACTCTCAGAGGGTCATTTACCAACATCATCAGGATGAGCATTGGCATCTGCTCCTAAGTTTGTGCATTTTCAAAAAGAAAATGTACTGTACTGTTTCTTCTCCTTTGATGGCTGAAACATCTAACTTGACAATAGGGACAGCATTCATTTAAATACTCAAAGTTCATCTTTTCTGGTTGCTTTGATGGGACTTAATGCAGTACTTTAAAAATGCATATGGTGTGATTCCTCTGCCAGCACACTGTCATTTTGGATTATTAAGAAGAAATTAAATTCATTGTTCTACCAATGAGCAAAATGAAGAGCCAGAACTTGACTGCTGACACATTCAGACCTAAATCCAAATGCAGATCTTGTGCCTGTGTGTTTATTTGCTGAACAATACCTTAGCTCAACTCTTGATAAGTTCAGGAGCATGACTGGAAATCAAAGAGCTTTCCTTAAACAAGAAAACAGCAATGTGATTTCCAAATAAAGAAACCTGTTTCTCTTCTTTTCTTGTTTGCCCAGGAGCAACAGGGATCGAGGACCGGCTGCAGGATGGAGTTCCTGACACTATCGTGGCCCTTCGGGAAGCAGGGATACAAATCTGGGTGTTGACAGGAGACAAGCAGGAAACAGCAGTGAACATTGCATACTCCTGTAAGCTCCTGGACCAGAGGGACACTGTCTTCACCATCAACACTGAAAATAAGGTGGGTAGAGAAAGACAAGGTGCACAAGAATTCGCTACAGAATTTGCTACGTTGCCCTTTTTTCGTGTCTTGCAGTTTGGTGCTGCTTTGCTTTAGACCACATTCAGCACAAAAAATTCAGCAAAACCCCCCATAGCATTAGGCCAGCAACTCTGTAGACCACACATAACAGGATGAATTGAAATACAAGACATTTATGTAGAGTTTCATTCAATTAGAATGCACTAATTTTTCCAAATTAAAATATTCTTTTTTAAAATTGCCCGAATCACTAGCTATTACCTGAATTACTAGCTTTAGAAAGAAGGTAATATGCAGTTTAAGTGCCTAATTCCTTAATAACATTGATATCTGGATTTTCAGCTTACAATGGAAATTTCAGTGACAATGATATTTTAACCCTAGTATACCTATTGGAAGACATTTGGAAAGTACTTTGAGTCAGCCAGGAAGAAGTCTACAGGTGTAGATCTAATTAAATTGAGAATTTTCTAGTTGTGTGTTCTCCAACAGGATTAGACTTAACCAGAAATTTATTAGTGAACAATTTTATCCAGTATCTTTCTGTGTAAGCAGAATTTCACCTTCTTGAACACCTAAATATAGTTCTGGTGAGTCAGTTAAAAACACAGTCACTTCCTTGGCATTCCATGGTGGTGCACGTTGTGGTTGATGGGCACAGATACTCCTTGAATTTCCATGAGTGACAAGAAGGGCAGGCAGCAGGCAAAGCAAACACTCCAAAATGAGGATAAGCACTTGAAGCTGTCTGTCAGCTCCTGTGACTCACTGACACACCGTGAGCAGTCTGGGGTGCAATCCAGGGCTATTCCTGACACATCTGAACAGAACAAACACAGCCCTGCCTTCCCAAGATGGTAAGTGCCATCATGGATGGTGCAAGTCAAAGGCTTTAGAAAAGCCACGCTGGCTTTTGGTGGTTGTGGAGCAACACAGAAAAACCACGCCTTGATTCCAGAGAGCAGAATGGCCACCCCTGTGCAGGGCCTTCATCTCATCCCTCCAGGCAGCCAGGGGGGACAGGTGGCTTTGGAGATGGATTTAGGGGAGAGAGAGGCCAACATTATGGTTAAACCAGATCCATTTGTAAGGAGAGGTCAGCCCTGACCCAAAAGCAGGGTCCAAGATGTGCCACTGCCCTTTTTGCATTTTCTTGCTGGTGACCTCTTACTTGCCACAGAGCCCTGGAAGCCCCTGAGGTGCCCCCAGAGCAGCTGCTGCCCTTTCCCCAGTGCTGTTCCGTCCCTTTTGTGCCGCATCAGTCATGGCCCCCTCGGCAGGGTCAGGAGGCACCATGGGAGCAGCCTTGCCATGGGCTGGCAGGAGGCTGGGGAGGGCAGGAGGAGCTTCCCTCTGTCACTGGGCAGTCCCTGCCTCAGTTGCCTCCGTTTCTCTCCCCACAGAACCAGGGTCCCCAATATGAGCTTGCCTTTCTCTATAAAGCTATTGTGAGGATCAATTAAATATAGTTAAAATACTGACTGTTTTTCTTGTGATAGGCAATTGTAGAGAGCAGTGAGATGGCCTACTTTCTAACTGCTTTTGTCTGCAGTTAGTAGCTCTCCAAAAAAGAATCAAATCCTATGCAAATGTCTGTCTCTTTTAATGTCACGGAAATAGGGGAACACGCAAGGATGATATGGAATTTGGCACGGAATGCTTTCCCTGCTTCAATGTGTAATTTCATTTGATACGGGGATCTGCCTGAACGGGAGGCAGAATGAATACATTTAGGATGGAAATTAGGAGATGGTTTGTGCCAGGGAAGTGATGCTGCAGGTGAGACCACCCTGGCTCCAGGAAACACTTCCCCCCAGCACCCTCTGGATCCAGGCACAAGCTGAGCACATGTGGGGAATCCCAGTGGGTCACTGGGCACTGGAGTTCCACCACGACAAGGTTTAGTTGCCTCCCTTTCAAAATGCAGCCAAGGACAGAGCCTGGTTCTGGAAGGGGCTCCCAGAGCAGTGAGGGACACACAGAACACCTACAAAGTTTAACCTGATCACTGTGCCAGAGTTAACTCTGGAAGTGGTGTCAGTGGAAGGCCTTCTCTTTACCCCTGAGCCCAGCAGCTCATTCAAACACTGACAATTAAATATCTTCCAGGAAGATGCAACATAAGGAGGGAGCTTGGGGGATTCATTTCAACAGAAGCCAAGGCAAACTAGGAATTTCCACTACAATTTTTGGTTTGTTCACAGAAAGATGATGCTTCTTCAATATTTTTTAGATGTTTTGAGCATGCAGGATTTTTATTAGATGTCAGAGGAATGCTGACATTTGATTCCAGAACCTCCCACTTAAGTGTAATTTAAATCTTGCAAACATCCTACACATGTACCTTATGCAACATAAAGTGAAAATAACATTTTAGAACTGAATCATCACTCAATAAAGCTGACAGAAAAGGTAGAAAAAGGAATGATTAGCTCCTCAGGTACTCAGTGCCATACACAGAAGGAGGATTTTCAGTGCTAAGCAGCAGCAAAATAACTTTAAGATCATTCAGGGTTTTCTGTGATAGTGGTGTGCCAGTTTAGAAGATCTGTATGGGAAAGACAAAAGTGCTCTCCTTGAATCTGTTTGTATTTAATATTAAGTCAATTCTGTTGTTTCCATCTAAAAAAAGCGACTTGGACCAAAATGAGACAGATTTGCTGAGAGGGATGGACTTAATTTGTGTTTAAGACAGAGTGCTGGAAAGTAGGAACTTTTATTTGTGTTCCTAACTCTGATACACATCTGATATGTGACCTAGAAAAGGCCAAATTCTCAAAGTTACTGGATAATTTTGATTGTTTCTCTACTGCAGTTTATTTCTGATGGAAGCAAACGCTGTAATATATCACATCATTCATATCAGAACCAGATTTTTCAATCTCCTTAAAAAAAAAAAAAAAGGATTTTCTTTTTAATTTCTGAACTCTCAGCATTGCAATGCACGTATGTCCTCCTGATGTAAAGATTATTTTATTTTCTTTTAAAATAATTCCTTTCTTCAGTCAACTGGCTGATGAAATGCTCAGTGTTTCCAGAGGGGGATTTGAGGATGCTGCTGCAATAATCCCCGACCAGATGAACGAGTGCACTTCCCAGGCAGTGTTCCCTGATGTTTGTCTGACAGGCTTAAAGCCACTGGCATGGTTATACAAACACACACTTGGCGAGGTGCTGAGCTGGAAAAGGAGCTGAAGACAACCATTGCTAAACCCACTCCTGTTTCCTCACAGGAAACTTGTGAATCTCTCCTGGATTTAACCCTGGAAGAGGTGAGGAAGAGTTACGAGTGCAACAAACCGCGGAGGAAGATTTTCGGCATCATCCCAACAGCCCCAGAGGCCCCGGAGGCTCCCAATGCCGAGTTTGGGCTGGTGATCGATGGGAAGACGCTGAGCCTCATCTTCCAGGGGGGCCTGCAGGAGAAGTTTGTGTCCCTGGCGCGGCGCTGCCGCTCGGTGCTGTGCTGCCGCTCCACGCCCCTGCAGAAGGGCATGGTGGTCAGGCTGCTCCGGGGGCAGCTCCGAGTGATGACCCTGGCTATAGGTACCCCATCTGAACCCCACAGCACACAGGGGGAGCAGGTTCCTCCTGTAAGAGCTAGGGAAATGTATGGAATATACCTACACACTAGTTTTTGTGCCTCAGAGAGACACAGGGAGGCAACAGCATTGAATAATCTTTCCTTGTCAAAACACACATGAAAGTCCTTCTTCATCTATCACTAAGCAAATCTGGCCCCCCTTTAAACAAGATGAAGGTGCTCCAAATTCAGAATCTCCCAGCAGTGCCTTTCATGCACATCAGTACAAACACATGTACATGTTCCCTCTGGAATGTCCTTGCTTTGGGCCTGCAAAGCACTCCAGAGTAGTCACTAATTTGTCTTTTTATAAAGCCCTTTTCCTGTCAGATTTTCCCAGCTGGTGAAAACAGAGTTATCCCCAGAGTGGTATTAAGCAGTGACTCATTTGCCTTTTACCTCCAAATAATGTGAAATGTTTTGAGTTCTCTGCCCCACTTTTGGAAAGCAATGCCACTAAAATCCTTGCAGAATTGATTTTTGTGACTTCCAACTAAAAAATACACCTCTGTGGACCAAACAGAAAAGGAGGGGTCTGTTGTATTTTAAATTTTTTTACTTTGCCTTGTAGTTCAAAATGTAAGCTTTCAGCCTTCTGCTCCATCTACCTTGCTTTTCCAGTAACCTGATTTACCATTTCTACACTGCAAGTGGCAACCATGGCTGTTCTTTCCCTGGAAATTTGGTTATATATTTAACATATTGCTGTGAGTTGAAACGAGCAAAATAACCCCTGAAATTGGCTTGTTACATTGTCATCTGCAATGCAATTTATCCTACAATTTGGAGGATTCAAGTAGGTGCTGCAGAGCGTGTTGCTGAGCATATGGAGCTCACCAGGCAGAAACACCACATGATGCAGATGGAGACGGTGTCGGGGTGTCCATCCACCACCCAGCTGGTCCCACTGCTGGAACCAGGGCTCCTGGAAGGGAGGGAGGGTGTTCCTACCAAGGACAGAGCCTAGAGGTCATGAGTACTTGGTGCTAAGTATTAGTTATCCTAATTAAGATGCAGGTAGAAGAGAATGGCCAAAATAATCAGCATAGCTAAGATTATTTCCTTCTGATTGGGGCACTATGTATTAAACACCCTTTCTCACACTTCTGTTGTTCCCCCCCTTCCTATTCTAGGTGATGGTGCAAATGATGTGAACATGATTCAAGCAGCTGACGTTGGAATTGGAATATCTGGTCAGGAAGGCATGCAGGTACCCTGTCAGTTTAGTTCTATTCCTCTTCTGTCATGTGCTCTCCTGCTGCTTAATAAGTTCCAGAGCTGCCCTGTGCTCTCAAGTGTCATCTTAAAAATGCAAGTTGGCATCATCACTGTCATAAATTAACATGCAGTTCATAATTACGGGTCCAGCCAAAAAACAGCATTTTGAGCCAACAATTAGCATGCATGGACAGATGTGTGTTTGCTCATAAGCCTGGAAAATTAGCAGATGCCTGTCCAGTGGTAGCTTAGCATCTGCTTTCTGAATGCTCTCTGCTACTGCTTTTCCAGGGTTTGTAGATTCTTTCTTTTCCACTGTCTTCTGCCCTGAATTCTTCCCCACACATCCCCCTTCCTCATGCTCCTTAAATGGAGAGTTCTGCAGAGAAAGTTCCAACTATTTTCTTGAGGGTTGGTTTTTTGGGTTTTTTTGCCTGCAATATGCAAAAGTAGGAAATTATTTCAATGTCCATGTTCAAGTTTCATTGTATTGGCTGGGGAAAGGATATATTGTAAATGACCTTCTATTCCTCTTCCCAAAGGCAGTGATGGCCAGTGACTTTGCAATAGCCCGATTTAAACACCTCAAAAAACTGCTTCTTGTCCACGGACACTGGTGTTATTCTCGCCTGGCAAAGATGGTGATTTACTTTTTCTACAAAAATGTGGTAAGATTATTCAAATTATGGAGGTTTTCATCCTAGTAAGGGTTAATTCCAGGGCTGGGTTGGGTTTTTTGGCCTGATTTTGTTTTTCACAGGTTATGCTCATACTTTTTATGACGCTACAGTTCGTGTTTCTTCACTTTGCAGGTTTATAATGTGGCACTTCTTTCTTAGCAATGTGCTGCATAAAGCACTGAGGAAAATATGGGCTTTAAATATATTTTGAAACTAGCATTATTCCAGAGGGAAAAGGACTCAAGGCTTGGTAACTTTATATGGTAGTTCAAGAAACTTTATTAATAATACCCATGAGCCTCAAAATAAAATTTGCATAAGGAAGATCAGATTATTAGTGCTAGAATATAGAAGATGACTCTGCACTAGGAATTGCTAGCCTGTGAAACCTCTGAATTTTTATGGGAACCACTTGCAAGTAATGATGCAGTCATACCTGGCATTTTTATTAAAAATTTAATGTATATGCAAATGAGCTGCACATTGAAGGATAATGTAAAGTGGGAAAAGGACAGTAATTCAGTCTCTACAAGACTGTGCAAACAAGTCCATTTGACATGAAATACACTCTGAGCATGAAAGGCTGTTTACTTAGAATTCAAAGTGTCTGTTTTTGGGAGGGTTTTTAATAATTTTGAATAAGGATTACTTCTTATCACTGTTAAATTTTGTAGTGGAAATGAACACTTCCCTTTTTCTGATTGGCCATCCTTTTAGAGTTCAAAGGATACTTATTTACAGTGTGAAATATCTCTCCAGAATGGGATGCTGCTCTTCTATTATCTCCCCAGTAGCATTAGGGAGCAGGAGCCCTTTGATTTCACATGGACAACCAGTTTATGCAAGGATTCTAAAATCTGGTGCTCGGAGCTGTAAACAGTTTACTTAATTATTCTCTGATATGTTCTTAAGGAAACCTAATGGCTTTTAAAGAGCTCTATCACAATGGATTGCTGTGAAGCAGAGCCTTCAGATATTCTTTTTATGGAAGGAGGTGCAGGGCTGTCTGCTGGCAGCACCTTTAACCAAAGCAGGGTGTTCCTAAAAGGCTCTGTCAGTACCCAGTGTCCTACACCAGCCTTGGGGGTGGAACTGTGAGAGACACAGACCCTGTGCACTGACAGCAAAGGGTCCAGATCAGGTGTAATGGGGGGAAAGAAAGGGGATGGGAGGAAGAGGCCACAGGAAAGCTGCAGCTTTGTGGCTCCCACAGCCCAAAGAGAAATGGAACCACATCAGCATGAAGGATGGGATGCTGCATGTGGAGGGGCAGCACAGCTCTGACAGGCTGTTGGGTTTGTCTTTGCCCCTCCCCAGAGCTATGTCAACCTGCTCTTCTGGTACCAGTTCTTCTGTGGCTTCTCAGGCAGCACCATGATTGATTACTGGCAGATGATCTTCTTCAACCTCTTCTTCACCTCAGTGCCCCCTATTCTCTTTGGAGTCCTGGATAAAGATGTTTCTGCAGAAACACTTCTAGGTTTGCCCGAGTTATACAGGAATGGGCAAAATTCAGAGGTATGTTGTGATTGCTGAAGCAGCTGCTTGATGAGCCAAAGGACCACAGGTTTTTTGGTTTGGGAAGGAGTGAAGGAGTTTAGACTTACTTGGAACCAAATCTTCCATTTTATGGTGTCAAATTTACTGATGTCCACTAAAAAAAGGCATAATTGTAGCTGTCAGAAGAGCTGGAACACATGGCTGAAGTTGCTTCTTGGAAGTGATGCTGGTGCTGGGTCATGGTCAGAAAATGTAAATGGAAGGTTTATTCTGCCATTAAATGTATGGAGCAATCCCAGCATGCTGCATTATAATAAATAAAGTGACATGCCAGGGAATCACCCTGTGATTGGTTTGTTCACTGAAGAGATGGTGGAGCAAATACATGTGTGTGTGTGTGTGCATATATACATGCATTGTATATAGACAGATTCTCAGTGAAGGCTTATGGAGAAATAAATAAAATAGGATAAAAGATGTAAAAGATGAAGGTAAAATAGTTTAGCTGGCCCTTGGTTAAACTCGGCTCGGATTTGGTGCTTCAAACACTCTCAGCCTACTAAAGAACCTACTAAACCTACCAAAGAAAAGCTCATTAAAAAGATTACAGCAAAAAGTGACAAGAAAACACAAACCCTTAAATCAGTAAGCAACCTGACATTTTTTTCCTCCTCTCAGGTTCAGAAATACACCTGTTAATGTTCCTAAGGTCTATCTTTAGCTAACACAGAGAAAAGGTCTGTTCAGAGATAAGCCTTTGGATTAATCAGCTGCTCATGAGGCATTTACTCATGAAGGGAGACCAGTTAGCTCTAATCAGTATCTGAATGGAAGAAAAACAGGCAGCAATTATGTCTTCAGGACAGGCTAGGGATGTGTGTCCCATCCTAATGACTGTTATCTGTAAACTCCTGCAGATATACAACCTGTCAACTTTTATTATCACCATGCTGGATGCCTTCTATCAGAGCCTCATTTGCTTCTTTGTCCCCTATTTGGTAAGTAATAGGCTCATTAATATTCTCATTCTCCTGTCCTCCTTAAAAAGTAGAAAATTCCCTTCTGAATGGTCAGGGTTCCTCACAATGCCTCTGCCTGTTTTCTAGGTGTACAAGGACTCTGACATAGATGTGTTTTCCTTTGGAAACCCCATCAACACCATCTCCCTCCTGACCATTCTCTTGCACCAGGCTCTGGAAATGAAAACCTGGGTATGTGTTTGCCCTACCCTGCTCACAGGACTGTTGTGGTTTTGGGAACACAGCACCCTGTGTAGGCATGGCATTGTCTTTCAGAGTCATTTGCCTGAATTCTGGGTCACAGAGAGTGAGTAACAGATGCACTGAGACTTCACAATGTGCCAGAATTTGTTATTAGCCCCGGGACAACACCTTCATGTGCACAGAATTTGTTTGTACTGTGCCTTTGGACAGGACAGAACACAATGTTTGCATCCTTCAATACATGAGGATGTGTTACTCAGAGAACTGAACTCACTGTTGTTTTCTAAGTTCATTCCTGGCTGTTTCTCCTACTGCACATTTCAGTAAAATGGGCTGTTGGATGAATTCTTTCCACCCTCTCTGTGTCTCCCCCTGTGTTACCCCCAGAGCCAGGTCTCACAGTCCCCCCTGTCTCTTGTGCCCTCCCCAGACCCTGTCCCAGCTGGTGGCCATGATGTGCAGCCTGGGCTTCTACCTCATCTTCTCCCTGATCTACAACGCCGTGTGCCTGCTCTGCAACCCTCCCACCAACCCCTACTGGATCCTGGAGAGGCAGCTCTCAGAGCCCACCTTCTACCTGCTGTGCCTGCTCACCCCGCCCACTGCACTCCTGCCCAGGTGGGGACGGCTCCTCTCCGTGTTCCTTGGGGGGTTGTGGGCATGGGAGAAAGGGACAAAGTCATCTGTGTCCATGTGGGATGTGTCAGGCACGTGTTGCACAGGGATAATTCAGTGTGGGAGGCACAGGCCTGGGTTCAGCTTTCCAGTTCACAAACCATCCATTTGTTCAGTTATATAACCCCAGATAAGTCACTATATATCTACTGCTTGTTTTCCCACGAGAAAACCTTTCTTTCTGGGGTGCTTCAAAGTTTACCAGTACAAATCTGCTCTGGAATTGTTCACTCTTGTGAACAGAACGGGGTTGAGCTGATCAAGACTAGAAGGCAAGTCTTTGAAATATTCCTGTAAGCTTTGAGAGTTGCAAAACATATTCTGTTATTAAGTACTTTGCAGTCCATTGCTAAGCTAAATTTAAGAACATGCTTCTGTATGAAAAAATTTTCTGCATCCAGAATTTTAGTTTTACTCTCTGCAACAAATCAGGTATGTTAAAGATAACTTTAACTGAGAATGGATATTTGGAGAGGGATAATTATTTTGATATGTTGCTGAAAAAAATTGGTTTGAAAAACATAATGGTTCTGTTTCCATGTATGTATATGGGAAGCTTACTACTTTTGGTACTTAATACCTTAACTAATCCTTTAAGCAGATATAGTTTGTTTGAGTTGCACCATTTATTTAAATTCTTTATTTGTGCTTGGACAGTGAAAGCACACCCATTTGAGTTGGTTTGACTATCTTCCTAGTTTCCTTCTCATCCTAATTGCCATGAAGTAGTGCAGCACACTGGTACTGCAAGAATCAGGAAAATATTTTTAGTATCTGATTTTGTAAGTGCTTTAAGGCATTTGAACTGAGCCTTAACTTTGTCTGAAAAGTTCCTTTTAAAGACTAGATAGTCTTTTTCTTCATATTGTTATTATTATTCCCCCATTTGAGTTGAGATGCTCTTGTGACTTCGTGTTCCATTATATAAGTTCAGATGAGAATAAACAACACATAGTTCAGTAAGGTCTCATGTCTTCTAGGCAGGGCACCCTTTTCCAGCCTGTTTTGCTCCTGTGTGAGTTTTGTTTTCCTGTCAGGCCTCATTCAAAGAGTCATTTTTGACCCTGAGCTTCTCACTGAGAGCTGCCTCAAACATGTGCTTAGAGAACTCACATCTCCATCTCGGGAATCCAGCACAATTAAGGTCCTTTCTGCCTCAGCAGGTTACTGAGCTTAAGGATTTTATCTTGGTGTCTTCAAAGCTGGAGAACTGCTTTTCCTTCATGTAGGTCCTGCAGATTACTTTCTGCAGAGTCCTCTGTTCACAGACTGTCCACCCTCCAGTTCCTGCTACAACTGAGCTGTGCCACCACAGCTGTGGTAAAACCACCCTTTCCTAAAATATCCTGGATTTTCAGTTCCATTCCATGGTCCATCTCAGCATGCTGCCTGCTCACCATCTCCTTCAGAAACTACTCCTTCAGAAACAGAGCCTTGACATTCTGGTTTCTGCCTACAAGGTTTTGTTAAAATCCTCGCTCTCCTCAGTTCTTCCTTTTTAGTCCTGCCTCCTGTTCTGGCTGCCAGGCCTGAGATACCACAGCCCCCTGGGGGTCTGGCCTGTGCCCTGCCTGCTCCAGGCTTTCCCTGCTCAAACATCTGGCAGTGCTTTGCACCTCTGCAGCTCAGAGCTGCCCCTGCACTCCTGGGACACAAACTGCAATGCAGGGAGTTTTCAAACCCTCAAGCCTGACAAGAAGAAAGGGGTCTGAATTTCATGTTTGTTCAGTGGCAAGGGAGGGCTCTGTGTCTCCTGGAGGATTTCAACACACAAACCAGATGCATTTGTCCAGCTGTGGAAGGACTGGTCTGCCAGGACCTGCAGAGACCCAACAGACCCTGCAGGGCTGTGGGAGGGGCAGGAGAAAGTGAGAGCAGTTCACAGGATGGAAGACACAGTTTTCCATCCCTTCTCTGTCCTCCTGTCTGGTCCACATGCTGGCCCAGAAGATACAGAGGGAGGCTGAGGGGAACGCCACACCAGTCTGATGCAGGTCTGTGCAGGTCCCTGGGCTGCCCTTGCTGTGCTCTGGGCTCCCAACCAGAGCTGAGACTGTGGGACTGACCAGCCTGAGCACAGGCACACAAAGGGACTTCCTCCACTCCTGCTTGTGCAAGCCTGAGGAATCCATTGCCTTAAAAGCCCTTTCTGTTCTGAGTCTGGCCTGTCAGCCTTTTTAATCCTGTCACACTAATTTATACCTACATTTAGCAGCAGGATGGGACAACAGCAGCTTTCTCAGTGCCATTTCATAGAGTCCCCACGTTTGTTTTAAAATGCATGTTGAGGCCATCTGTGTAAAGGTCAAATCCTAATAAAAAGATGCTTTGAAGGAGACACTGGTTTTCACACAAAGCTGACATGACATGGAGAGAGGATGTGTGCTCTCTCACTGCACACAATATATAGTTATATAAGTTCTCTATCCTGCAAAGGGCAGGTAGGACACCTTTTGGTTGCTGCTTTCTGAGCAAATCCAAAAGCTGAACTTTTAAAATTTCTAGTCTCCTGTTGTCTACCAAATTAAGATCCTTTCTTTAGCCTGTTTTAGCAGTACAAATAGAATTTCAATATTTTCAAATACTGCATCTCTTGGTGAGCTTTTGTGTCTCTTTCTTCACTGGTCAGCAATTGAGTAGTTGTCAATACTAAATAAATGATCATATATATGTATAGTTCACTCTCTGTTGTGTTAAGATCCAGGAGTCAGCTTTCATCTGACAGGTATAAGGTGTCTACCAGATGCCTGTAGAGCAATGGAAAATTAGCACCTGGATTTGTGTTATGTGATGCAGATTATGGAAGGAGCCCACTGCTAAAATAATCCATTCTCTTCCTCTTTAATCAGGTTCTTTTTTTCTGCTCTACGAGGAACCTTTGGAGCATCTCTGATTCTGAAAGCACAGCAAATAGATAAACTTCCGAAGGGACAGCGGGATCTCGAAATCCAGAAACTGAGATCAAGGAAAGAAGCTACTTCTGGTGCATCACCTGCACCTAATGATGACCTTGACCAAAGCATCAGCCACTTATGTGTGTCACCATTTCTCCACCCAGCAGCAGCAGCAGCTGTGTCTCAGGGGCACACAGAGGGTCAGGGGCTTTCCAGCTCTGCAGTGAGTCCTTTCGGGAGAGGGACACCAGAGGAAGGCTACTGTTTCTACAACAGGTGGGCAGAGGAAGAATCTGCTGCTACAGACTCTTCAGCAGGACCCTTTGCACCCAGCAGGGGAACAGCTCCTGGGCAGGGCAGTGGCCAAGTGCCCAAAGACAGAGAGCCCTGGTCCAGCTTCGGGAGCCACCGACGCTCAGTGAGTGCAGTGACCCTCTGAGCAAACCCTGACAGACCCACAGCCCAGAGACCCTCTG
>NW_020884887.1:15267688-15275765 GCF_003945725.1 Corapipo altera | reverse complement strand
ACAGCCCAGAGACCCTCTGAGCAAACCCTGACAGACCCACAGCCCAGGAGAGAAGGATGAGAAGGACACCCCAGGGCACACAAAGAGTCTGTTTGTGCTGAGCCACGATGTCACTGTGAGTGGAGAGGAGTGTGGAGCAGTGCAATACCAGCTTTAATGGGCCTTAATGGGCTTTAATGTGCAGCCTCTCCCAAGTGCAAATGTTGTCTGGGTTTGCCATCACCTGACTTCTTGACCTTCCTGGTTTTGTCATATTAGAGGGACGTTACCTGAGCATCACACACCTGCTGAGAATTGCCAAATTACTTTATTTTGATGAATATTTTTGTACCAAAGTAATAGGGAATAATTGTACTAGTGAGGTTTCAATGTTATTACACTATTGAGGTGACAGAAGGAGAATCCATTTTTTATTAAACCAAGTCTTAAAGCAACACATCCACTCTAGCTTTTACTATCAAAGTCTTAAAAAGACTTCACTAACTTAAAAATTACAGTTCTGCCTCGAAAAAATGTTACCTCTGAGTACTAAAGGTACTTGAAGAATAAAAAAAATTGAAAGACACTATTAAGTCCATAGCCTGTTTTCCCTGAACAGTAAGCTCAGTACTTTTATGCAGGTAGTGGTTTGACCTGATACTGTTAAGAAAAGGACAAATGAGTTTATAAAGAAGAAGAATGCAAATACTGAACTGCAAGAACTGCCAGGATAACTCAGTGATAAGTGGAGTCTACTTCTTCATACCTACAAAAGCAGACAGATAAAACAAGTCACATTCAAGGATTTATGTCCTAGAATTCTAAAGTTGTCCCTGATTTTTCATCTGGAAATTCAGTTTCTTCCTTCCATTCTTTATATTCTCATGTGGTGTTGCTGCTTCAATCCAGTGTAAATGGTGCTCCTCCCCACAGTTGGTCAGAGTCAGTAGTTGATGAGATCTCAACAGTGGAGATTGTGACAAGCCATCTATGAAGGTCACTAATCACATTGCAGAAAGTACATGGTGTAGAATGACCAAAATATGCATAATATGTTCACCCTTTGCAGTATCTCAGGACAACAAGATGCAGGAAAAAACCCCATAAGATGTCACCATCATCACTACTTATTGCAATGCAATGAAAGGTGACTTTGATATTTCTTATAGAAATGTTGACTAGTAAGACCATTTCCCAAGTTTTTCTGCACAATGTGGGATGAAATCTTAACTAGTTTTCAATTCAACCTATTTGTACTTTTGTGAATCTACGATTGGTTCTGATCTAAGTAGGTTTTTAGCTTTTTTTATACATGCTGTATTAATTTAGCTATTTAATACCTATCACGATGTGTGATCTGTTTAATAACCTATTTAGCAAATACTAATTTAACTTCTGTGTGTTGTAATAATTACTGTAACTGGACTCTTCGAGTTCTTTAAAACAACTCAGGCAAAATTGAGCAGCATATCTGCTACTGGGACTTCTGGGAGCCAGAGCATATGTAGAACTGCCATTGTTAAAGTATTAATTGTCAGCTGTAAAACAATTCAGAAAGAGATTTTTTGTGCATGATGTACAGAATGAAGGGAATTAAGCATAGCTGAGACTACTGTTAATGGAGTGTGAGATTGCTCAAACGTTTGCTCACCAGCTGGGAATGGACCTGGGGTGACAAGACTGAAGATCAAGCCTTTCCAATTCATAGCCATGTTTTTATATTAAATGGTCCATTTCCTGTGAACTTAAAGAAGATGTCAATGTCTGACACATTTTATTACAAAATGTGAAGTGTTTTTATAGTAATAAATGTAATATGGTCATGACTTGGTGTGTTGTTGAGAGGTAAAAAAACAGAGGTGGAGGAGGGGTTTTCCTTTTCCATGAGCAGCAAACTCATGTTTCCAGGGGCTATTCCCCTGTCTAGTAGGAATGGTCATCAGAAAAACTAGGTAACAAACTCATCTGAATGTGCAAGGGGCCACACAGGTTACATCTAAGCAAATCTAGAAGACCTGTAGACATTCCTGAATTGAAAGCCAAGAATTAATTTCATGTTTTCTCATCACAGTTTCCGCAGAACTGTTCTCCCCTGCATTTTACCCCGACAGAAATGGCATAGAGTTAAGGGAAGGTCCTTTTAAGAGGGGGAGTGAAGGAAGGATTGATCTGGATCTCCACCAAAATAGCCTCTAAAAGCTCTTTAGTGATGGAGTCCCTGCTATGTCAGGGAATGAAAGAAGTGGAAGAGTCCCAAAAATAGTTACTTCAGTTAAAAGAAAAAATAATCCAGATGTACATGGCTGCCTTAAATAATTCTACAGCCAGACCTACAGACTGTTCATTGGACTGTGGGGTAGCTGAGCACAAAATGGCCCAGGGGGTGAATTTACCTGCAGAGTTTGCACCAGAGAGGAACCCCCCCCCCAGTCCTTGAGGGGAGAGACAGCTGGAATAACAGAAACAGAAAGGCAGCCCAGGGAAGGGCTGGCCCTGCACTGCAGCTGCTGCAGAGCTTGTCCCTGACTTCTCCTCCAGGTGACAGAGCTGCTCCTCCTGAGCCCAGGACACAGTCCCTGGGGACAGTGGGATCTGCTCCTGGGGAAGAGCTGACCCTGACCCAGCTCCTGTTCAAAACCTGGGGAACAGGCACTTCCCTTTGATCATGAGGTAAATTAGCTGAGGCTGTCAATCCTTTTGGGAAGCAGGATTGAGAGTTAAAAGACTTCTTTTTTTCCAGTGAAAGCAAGCCTACAGCAAGACAGCAAAGTCCCCTAAGGAATTTATTTGGAAGAGGGGAAGTGTATTTACTAAATGGGTTCTTTAGACCTAACTGGATTTCCAAGGTAGCTTTATTTATTTATTTCAAGACACATTTAATAATACTGTCAAGATCCATGTTCCTTTAATTCTAACTTGAATGTTTCACAACAGAACAGGGGTGTCACTTTTTAATGTGCCCTCTGGTGATATTCAACATTTCATACACTTGGACTATAAAACATTAAAATTAATGGGGGTTACGTGAACTTTTTATTTTGATCTGTGATATTATTTAATGATACTGCATTTGCAGCAGTGCTTTGAGCTGCACAGAGCTGGGACCACGTGAAAGACTGGAGGTGGCATCTCCCACAGAGGTGAGCAGGAGGTACCTGCCAGGTCTGTTGGCTCAGTAACAGATGCAGTCTCTGGCTGCTCTCAGTGGCCAGTGAAGAGCCATCACCACGTTCTCAGCACAGGGAGTTGTTCTGGGTGTTTCTAACACAGGGTGCAGGAAAGGCACAGCCCTGTCTGCACTTTGTGCTTGTCTGTCTCAGCACAGCGAGCTGGGATGTGCTGTCTGACAGTTAGAGCTGATTAGTTGCTGGAATCTGAACTATTCAGGCAGGGGAGAGGAAGGAATCCAGTTTGTCCTCTTATATATCTCAGAAATATAAAACCAGCTTTAAAACTCTGGGGAGATAGCTGTGCATCATGCTCCAGCACAGAAGCCACTTCTCCCAAGGATGAATTGCATATATTTTGCCATTTGTTGGCTGATGCTGCAATGTTTAATTCATTTGTTTGATTGCAGTTTGAGGTGGTGTATGAGTACAGAGCTCTTTGCTTTAGGGGAAAGGTGACTGCAGGCAGGATGGGGGATGATTAGGTACTTGTAAGCAGCACTGATGAGTAAAAATATAAACGTGGAGACAAGAGGCTCTTGAAGATAATGGTCACAGGGGGTGGGATTTAGAGAGACAACCAAATAACACTGAAGATCTATAAAGTACTTTTGACATTGCCAGTGACTGGAACTTGCTGCATTATCAGCCCATGAGACAACTGTGAACAGAACTTGCTGCCTGGCTCTGCTTGTTCTCAACTCCACAAACAAGACTGAGCTTGAACAGAGTCTGAATCATTATTTTTCCAAAAACATCAGAGGGGCAGCTGTCTGTTGTGAGCAGGCATTGAAGGCAAAGGTTATTTACCCACCATTCCCGGTGCAGCTCCCATCTCTAACCATCCCTCACAGCTTTCTTTCCCAAAGAACTTGTGTGGTTATTGTGTTCTCCAGCAGGAGAGCAGAGCTCTATAAATTATCAACATGAACAACTAAAGGGTCAAGTTTTGGCTCCACAGAACCTGAATTTTGACCTTGACTTCAACGAAACTAAAGCTGCTGCTTTGTTTTTGCCTGTACTGTTCACCACCACAAAGCTGAGACAGGATCTTTATGGGACTGGGAGGGGAAGCAGTAAAAATATTTACAGTAAGTAGCCAATACATTGGCCTTCCTTTTATGTGCTTGTGTTCCTCCCTATTTTACTAACATTGTTCTGTTTAACCTCAAACAGATCATTCAGGGAACTCCTGTACATTTATTGCTTTTATTCAAACAAGGACAAATGTAAATCAATAGGCAGGTCAATAGAGCTCATTTGAAATCAGCTGGATTCAACTGAGATTTTATTAGTGCCCATCTTGTTTTGTTAATACATTAATTCTAAAGACTTTTGCCAGGAAGAACAAACACCTGAATGGCTCCTCTTTCACAATGTTTAGCACCTTGTGACCAGTGGTAATGTCAAGGTCTAAATTAAGATGTGAAGAGCAGCCTCTGCATTCTGTTCCTGTGGACAAGGGATGGATTTGGGGATGGACTGGTAAGTACCAGGACCAGGAGTGCGCTGGAATGATAAAGGAAGAACATGAACATGTCTAACACCTTCTGGAGCTTTCCAAACGAAATCTAAAACTACTGTCAAGGACTGTTCAGAGGTCACTGGGGGCTTCAAGAGCCCATCTAAGATGTTTTATGAGTAAAACAAGTAAAGCCTCCATCCATGGACGTTCTCAGGGACGTGCAGGGGACTGCAAGAAGGACCACACACTTGCAAGAGGCTAAAATGAACTTGCTTTTAATCTTGTTTGGAGAGGAGGTGATGCTGTAAACATTCAGATGCAATTTCTCAAAAATTTGGAATGTATATAAATTATGGGAATCTGTTCTTAAGATCCTTTGCTCCACTTCATAATCTTCAATTTCACAGCGAGGAAGGAATAGAGTCCAGAGACATCAAAGAGCAGGAATTGTGCTTGCAGCTATTAGTTCTTAGATGAAAAAAAACCCAAAGCTAAAATTTAGAGCCCTAAGGACTCTAATTCTCCAGCACTTTTCAGTAATGGAGCCCAAGCACACACCAAATAAATATTTTAAATCCTAATACTGATTTGGAAGGCAGATTATTTAAGAGGAATATTCTGGTACCACATGTGCATTTGACTTGCATTCATTTAAAATTCAAAATTATTTGCAGATTCTTGAGAATGCTTCACATAACTGGTTATTTGTGATCCATCATATTTTCACAGAACTGGACAGTTGAGTATCTCAGGAGAGAATCTGATCTCTTTGAGGAGGGACCCACAGACAATCCCCATCAGCCATTTGTCTACCCAAGTCTTTATTAACAAAAAACCCCCCCAAACCCTGTGAGAAGTGAGATCAGCACTGCAGGGGGGTTTGCTTGAGGAGAACATGCCCACTGGACTTTTGAAGATTCATCTACTACCTGTTGTCAAAATAAAGTTTTTCTGTACTTCTGGTAAGGAAATCTATCCCTATAATGGTTTGGAGCCAGAGCAAGCCCCTGTGCTGTGAGAAATGACAGGACTTGTAGGTGTTCAGAGCATTATTAGGATCCATTTCATACCTCATCTGTTATTAGAAGCATAAAATGTACAAACGTTCCCTGCTGCTGTAAATGTCACCATGCTGGGGGCAAATGCTTTGATTTTCTATCAGCAAATAATGTTAAATTATATAGTGTTTAATCATGCTTGGGGAGAGCCATGAACTTTAAAGAATGAGTTTCTTTCCGATCATTCCATCTTCAGGTCCCCTGAAAATGGACATCAGCAGTTATAAAATCCTGAAGGTAATTTCCACAGCCTGGGGGCTTCCTGATGGTTCAGCACTGACAGCAGAGCACTGAAATGCAAACCATTTAGACATTATTATTATTTGGATTGAGGCAATCAGGTATTTGAGCACAGAATTTGAAAGTTAACTTTGAAAATCAGAACCCTCTGATTTTCTGGCATCTTTTAGGGCGTTGACATTTTTTGTATTTATAGAAGAGTCTCCATTACCTGGTGTGACACAACCTTAAAACTGTTAATTTCTAAATAAAGCAGTTGCATCCACCAGGCCAGACTGTAAGTGGTTGGGAGGTGAGGAGCTGCAGGGCTGGGGCTCTGTAGGTGTGGAGAATCTCACCCCCACTGCCCACCTGCTCTGCCAGAAGGACAGGGAAGGGAAAGGCAGGGAGGCAGCACGTGGAGGAGACTTGTACAGGGGTTAAATAATACAAATTTCCAAATCCCAAAGACATAGTGGAAGGTAACACTGGTGGTATCTTAGCAACCAGAGAAATACAAGCCAGGCTGTGCAGGGAAATCAGCTCCAGCCCAGCTTTAAGAGCTCTCTCAGATTTGTGACATGTTTCTGAAACTGGATTTTTAATCACAGCATTTGAAAATACCGACATTTTTTGCTGGAGAACATAATCCTTGGTTTCTGCTGAGGGGAGCCACACTTTTATATTTGGATTGGTAATCACCAATTTATTAGAGCAATTCCATCAGCCCATGCCAGACCTGAAGGGCAGACTGGGAGAGCCAGTAGGATTCTCCCATGGAAGGAGGGGTGGGTGCAGTGCTGGACAAGGCTCCCCACAGCCCCCAGGGCAGAGGCACAGCCTCTGCAGTGACACAGAGATGGGGTCTGAAGCTACTGAGAAATAGGAAAGTTTTCTACGTGGTATCTCCACCTTTTTTCTGATTAAAGTGGCTTCAGCACTGTCAGTACAGACTTGATTCTCTGCATTTCTGTATCACCCCAATATACAGAAATTGATATTTTTTTCTAGATCATCTGAAATAGAAAGATCTATTCCACAGCAGTCACGGGGCTTATGGCAGAAGTTTGATCACAAGGCAGAATTGATATAAGATCAGTCCATTTTCAAAACATCGGCTTTCCATACAGTGCCTTTGGCATAAAAATGCAGCAGTCTTGAAGCAGAATGGAATTTACAATTAGTCAAATAATAGATGCATATAAATGCCAGTACATTAAAACTTCATATTCACTTTGTTGCTCTTTTATTGTAGGAGTTTCAGCACCTATTACTTCTTATTAATCCTATTATTCCTTTTCCTATCATCATTAACCTTCATGATAATAACCAGAAACCTCAAAAGTTTGAAAATTATTTTGTTGAAAGTATGTCCTTAGATATGTTTTATTTGTTACATATAATAATATTTTATTATCATGTTGGAAAGATACAATCACCTAAAAAAAAATCCAGAAAACAGGTTAAAGTGCAAATTAGTTCTGTTTGATAAAAAGCAGATAGTCAAAGTCAATAGTTATCTGCTGTTCAGTGATAAGTGAAAATCCTTTTGAAGATTGACAAGGAACAGGAAATTATTCAGAATCCCCTAAATGCTCACGTTCAAGAAATATTTTGTCTGCTTAATACTCTCTATCCAGTTCTAATCAATTGTCTGTCAGCACCCAAAAGATTGTTTCAGCTCACAAAAGGCAAACCAGATAATTTACTGTTAAAATACTATTATTAGCTTGTGTATAGCTCTTTCTTTGTTAAGCCACTAATGGTTCGACTGTGCTAAATAATCAGATATTTGGGAAGAGGAAAATGAACGACTCAACCATATTTCTGACAAATAAACTGTGCATAAGTGGTTTTAAACAATTTTCAGGAAGACCGATGTAGTGAAAGTGTCTGTCACCAGCAGAAATGTCTTACAGGTCTCGTTATTTACTGACATCCATCCCTCTCCAGGGCCTTTGGTTTGATACCTGGCTTGGAGCTGACTCAAGGGCAACTTTTAATTAGTATCTGGAGGTTAAGGAGTCGCTGGCTGCCCAGGCCATCCTGAGCCAGCCCCCGAGGATGCTCTTCCCTCAGCACCGAGAGATGCAGGTGCCAGCAGCAGAATGGACAATGTGCTGCCAAAACAGGGAAAATGGACAATGTGCTGCCAAAACAAGAAAAATGGACAATGTGCTGCCAAAACA
>NW_020884887.1:15260343-15267678 GCF_003945725.1 Corapipo altera | reverse complement strand
CAATGTGCTGCCAAAACAAGAAAAATGGACAATGTGCTGCCAAAACAGGGAAAATGGACCCTGGGAAGCGCCTTTTTCTAGACCCAACTGTGCAACGAAGGGTTTAACAGTCTCTCCCTCTGCAGCAGCAATCTTGAATAAAACCAAAATGCATAAATACCCTAAAGCCAGCAAGTCTCCCTGCCCCACCAGGGGGTCCGGCCCTGGGCAGCTCTCCTGGAGGACAAGGAATTTGGGATTGAGCAGCGTCGGGCGCTGTCAGTGGTGCTGACAGAGACAAATCCCTGCCAGGAGATGGGGAGCAGCCTCTCCGTGCCTGTAAGTGGAAATAATAATCCTTTGCCCTCCCTGGAACCAGCCACATGAGGGTCTCTAAGTTGTCAGTGGCTGGGATGGCAGACGGGGGAGAGTCGGAGGAGGGCAGAAAATGTTGGTGTCAAATGTAGAGAGAACCCAGATTTATCAGGAGAAATCCCTGCTATTGCCTGGTTGCTCCTTTAACCTTATGAGAACTAAAAGCAATTATTTCAACTGGAAATCTGAACGGATTCACAAAGTATGAATTTTAAACATTAAAGATTTCAATACCTAACACCTTGGACACTAAACAGGAATTAACCTCTTGTGCCAGTACAAACATTTGTCAGCACTGCCAGTCTGGCAGCTGACAACCAGGGCACTCAAATTTTTTTAAGTCTTCCCAGTCAATATTAACGAGACACTAAATACTCAGATTGCCCCTGTCCATTAGATTAGATTGACTGGTTTATCGTCTTCATGGCCTCTTGAAGAGTGATAAGCACCTGCTTTGAACAACTTCTTGGAGAAGATTTCTTGATTACAGCCTTGGAGTCCCACACTGCTCCAGCACTCTCTCCTCCAGGGGAACTGAGAACACTCCTGTTTTTCAGATATTAAGCAGTGAGCACTCGAGGAGAGGATCTCAGCCCTGCTATGCAAGGTGCCAAAGGTCTTTTTCTTCTGGGAATGGCTATAAAAGGAGAGGCCCAATAACTGAGGGTTGGAATTGTAAAATAATGAGAAATACTCTCCATTGGTTTTTGTACTATCCAGGTGGCATTTTATATTCCACTTTTTTCTGCTGCACCTGCAGACTCAGATCTTTACCTGCTGGTCTGTGCTGGGAACAATCTCAAGCTTTCCAGAAGGGCAATTCTCATCAGGCAGCCAAGTGAGCAGCAGTGTTACAAAGGGTTTTACCTTGGCCAGAAGCAAAGTGCATTGTTTACATATATATATGTATAAATACATGTGTTTAGCTATGAAGAATGGATCAAAAACAAAGGGCTGCGTGAGGAGGTTTGCTATCCCCAAATAAATGAGGGGTGAGTCCTGCTGAGCCCATAGCACGTGTTCTCTGGACTCACACAACTTCCCAGGATGTGCTGGGAGTGCCTGTGGCTTCCTGAGCCCAACCCGCTGCAGGGGGGGAGAAATGAGGCAGAACCTCCAAAGATGAATTTGCAGTGGCCATAAAGGAGGGATCCCTGCTCGTGAATGCAGGTGCACCTCAGAGGGAAAGAGGCTCCCGAGTTTTGCACCTTGCTCTGCATTTTGACAGCTCTCCCTTTCTGGGTCACTGTTCCTCGCACAGATGCAGCCCAGCTTTACATAAGGTTTGTGTAATGAGGTCTCTCCTCATTAATTTTCCTCTTGCAATCCCCATCCACCTCTTTGCCTTCTGATTCTTCTGCTTGGATGTTTTCCTTCTGCTCCTCATTTCTGAAGGAGGTATCCAGACATGAAAAGCAAGAGCAGAACTGAGCTGAGCTAATTAGCAGCTGCTTCAAGCCATTGTTTACCCTGCACAGGAACAGGTCTCCAATCAGTGCCAATTCCGAGCACAGAAATGTTGCTGGAGAGAGCCAGGCCAAAGCCTTGAGAGCCCAGGGACAGCCCCTTTTCAAACTCACCAGTTTGCTGCAGAGGCATTTCCCTGCTCCACAGGTTCCTGCCTGCAGGGAAATGGTTACAAACACATTTCTCACCAATTCCAGGTAAGTGGGAACACTGTGTGAACATTGAGTCAATGCAGCATCATCACTATTGCAAAACAGGGAGGAAAGGAATCAGGAAAGGTTTGTTTTAAGAAAAGAAAAAAAAAAAAGAAGGAAAAATTGAAAAGGAGTTTGCTTTTTTTCCATCCTTTTCACTGCCATAAAGCTCTAGTATTACCTGTTATGGTTCCAGCTCCTGGAAAGGAGCCAGTAAAAAACCTGGTTGTTCTGGATGAGGATCCACATTGGCAGCATTGGCTTTTCCCTCCTGGGGGCACAAACACAACACACACATTTGTGTTACTCAGGCCTTGGGTGATGTGGGTTTGGAGCTGCTCTGCCTGGGTGTGGAGGGGCCTTGCAAAGATGCTCCTCAGCTCAGCTGGACTCCATTTCAGTGCAGGCAGGAAACATGAATTAGCTACATCTACAATAAATGCAATTCAGGTTCAAAGTTGTGATTTTTTTTTTTTTCTGGATCAAGCTATGAATGTTTTTGCTCATGCAAATATATGAATTTGCTCTGATCTCCATGATTTCCATCAACATGGAAAGATTTGCATTGACTTTATGAACTTAGTTTTGAACTAAATTATAAATGGCAAAAAGTATAATTTGAGCTTGCTTGCAGTTCATAACAAACCTACAATGATCTGCAAAAAGGGAAAAAAAGCCTCTGTCAAAATGAAAGCAGGATGTTTGGTTGAAGCCACTGCACCAACATTGCCATCTCTCATTTGTTCCTCAGGCTGAGGAGTGACAGTGTCACCTAGCAACTCCTGAAGGGCATTCAGACCTGACAGTGCTGAACTCTACAGAAAAGCCTATAAATAAATTAATTTACAAATTAATACATTTTATGAGCGTCAAAAGCATCACATTTGACATTAAAAAAATTAACACTGTACAGGAGGAATCAAAAAATAATTGTCATGCTGCCAGTGATGTATGGGAGGATTTAAACACATAACCATGAAATACTGTGACCCTGGGAAGCAAAGGGGTGCATTTCCAATGTCCCTGCTCTGAAAGGTGTGCCTGCACACCCATAAAATGCATTGCAAAAAATATACATGTATCTGTGCACTTATCTATGGATATTATTTTAGATAAGTTCCATGTTTTTCCAGGTACTTACGTTAACAAAGAAGAAAGATTCATGTCTTAAGGTTTGCCCAAAATATTTAATCCCTTCTCATAAGTACAGTTCCTTATTCTTCAGCAGGTTCATACCCTGCCCTGCTCTCTCAGCCCACCTGAAGATCAAGGTGTGGAGCACTATGGTGGGCTGCAGTGTTGAAATCCAGTAACTTCCCATTGCATTGCCCCTGCCAGAGCTGCCTGAATGGAAGAGAAATCCATGTGCATGGAAGAGCTGAGCCAAAAACCAACAGGCATGTGGTCAGGAAAACTGGGCTGATTTTGGCTGATGGGTCAGGATCATGTCAACCAGCCAGTCTCTTTACTCCATGGACTAAAACTTGGAAAAACAGAATTAATAAAAGCTAAATTAGGCTTATAATAATTTATAATGGGAAATCTTGAGTAGTCCAACATCAGAGAGACAGGTCTAGGCCCTCCTTTGCACCGCTGAGAAGACAAAGTGTCCCCTGCAGTGATTTTCTAGGTTATACTTTAATTATTAAAAGCTTTCACAGAAGAAAAAAAATAGGGAACTTTCCTAAGAATTATCAGACTTGTAATGCACCAGGGCATTTGTTAAGAGAGGAAATAGAAGTTCCAGCAAAAGGAACGAGTGGGTCCATATTGCATTGCATTGCCTGTGGTGTTGTCCCTCCCCACAGCCCCTCAGGTGAATGTGCTGCTCTCTCTGCACTCTGGGGATTTGAGTTCACCCTCCAGGTCACACACAGGGACTTCAAGGTGGGGGAAAGAGCAGGTGCTAATGGGATCTGCCTGCAGGCTTGTCTGAACAGGCTATTCCAAAATAGATCTGAGAAGCCTACACAGCTTTAAATCAAACCTGAGCTTGGAAAAGAGGCATCAGTTTGAGTGTGAAAAAACGGAAAAAAAAACCCAAAACAAAACAAAACAACAAAAACTTTAATAGATGTGAGAATGGAAACAATATTTTACAGGAACTCATTAGTGGCTCTACCCCAAAACCTTTCCTCTGCTTTCCTCCTGCCTCCTGTGAGCCCTGGGCTTAACCTGTATTCCAGCTGGGATCAGCAGGTTGGATATCCAGTGCTGGAGAGCAGCACAGCTCCTCCAGGCTCAGGGGACCCATCACTTCTGCACTGTGTGGGCACAAGGGACAGCTTTGCAGTCTTTTTTTCCTTTTTGCAAGCATATCCCTATTGGATAGAGGGGCAAACAGCTCCCATGTGCCCCCTTGCCTGGCCTGGTGCTGGTTGTTCATGGAGAGAGAGAAGAGCCAGGCAGGGCAGCCCATTCCCACCCACACCAAAAACAGACAAACATCAGACCTTTATTTCTGCTAGATTCAATTTCCTGATCCTCCTGGATACATTATTTGTACTTCTAAGGGCCAGGGCAGGCATCACTGACTGTTCTGGCACCAACCAGCTCCTTTCCTGTACAATGATAAGCACAGGAATCACTCACACAGGTTTTCCCCTCCCCAATGGAGTGTCAGAGGGAAAGGCTCCCAATTTCCTGAACAAATTTGCCAATGGTGGCAGCAAGAAGGTCTGGCCCCAAAGGACAAACCACAGAAAAATAACCTGATGATGCTTTCTGTGCTTCTGGGAGGATTCTGTTTCCTTTATTTTCCAAGAAACTGCTGGCAGCTGGATGAGCTGCAAGGCTGGCTGGCAGTGAGGGCTCAGCAGGGGCGGGTGGGCAGGGTGGATGGATGGCTCTGGTGCCCACTGACTCAGGACAAACAGACGTTTTGCTAAATGTCACTGACCCAGCTCGGCCTCTTTCAGCAGCCTGAAATAAATCTGGAATTTCCCAATTTCTCCTCCAGCATTCCTGGGGCTGGGCTCACCCTGCTCACACAGGGATGAGAGCACCTCACCCATGCCCTGCTCTGCATGGCCCCAGGGAGCCTCAGCACGAGAAGAAAAAGGAGCAACAAAAAGAAAGGACGGGCTGAGGAGCTGATTCCTGGGACAGACGGACATGCCGTGTCTGCAGCACGGGCAGGGCTCTGAGCTCTGGGGCACCTCGGGGACAAGAACAGGCTGTGTGGGGTGGGAGCCCGAGCCTGTGGCAGGACACTGTCAGAGCAGCTCAGGCAGCAGTTGAGGAATCACAAAAACTGCCCCAAATCCTCATGGCCAGACCTGCTCTGTGAGGACAACATGGCTTCGGGCACGTTTGGAAACCCCTGGGCTTCCCAGAATCACCCAGCAAACATAACTGAGGGCACTGGTTATTCCTTGAGTGCTATATAATCCTCATTTCTGCCTCCATCCTGTCCCTCAGCACAGCTGGGAGATGAGCAGGGCTGAGGTGCCCCATGAGCACAGAGCTCCACCCTGCCAGGCCTGGGCACTGGGGCAGGCTGGCACTGTTTAGGGGCTGTCTCGTACAACAGAAAAGCACTGTTGCTACTACAGGGATTAAATATGACTTTTTTCCCCTTAAGAACATGTATTATATGCCATAAGGTCTGACACCAATGCATACACATTTATTTATGCTGCAACATTCCCATGGCTTCACAAAACATTTTGTTGAGATATTTTTCTCTTACACTGCCTACATATATAAAACATACAAATATAAAACAATTTTATATAATGACTGAGGATAATTAAAAACTAAGTCTGGCTTTGCTGCTGCCAGTCAGAACATTTCCTACCCCATGGGTGGGATAAAACCAAACCAGATCAGTGAGGCAATTTGTGCTCATAACAACCCTTCTCTTCTCCCCATTCTGTCCTCAGCTCCTTTCCAGGACTGGATATTTTTCATGAGAGAACATGTTTTTTTCATGAGCAACTTGTTTTCTCCTAAAGTCACTGAGCAGAGCAGATGGAACAGCAAAGAACTGAACAGCAAAAGCTTTGCTGCCTCCAAACTGAGTGGGATAAAAGGTGAAGTGACACCACCCCCCAGGACAGCTGTTCCCACAGCATGAGGGGCCTGTCATCCTTCCCTGCTCTCTGGGGGCAGGAGCAGCCTGGGACCAGGAGGGCACCAGAGCAAAGGGATTCCAACAGGCAGCAGCAGAGGGTTTCCCTTGGGATCACTGGGAACATAACATGGGATCCAGAAACAGTAAAAAACAGTTTATTTGATGATAAACTAATTAATCACTGAGGGAATCTATCAGTATGGTATTTGATCTGGCTTTCCAGAGTTTTCAGTTCTACCTTCCATCTGTAGTAAAAACCATCTCTGAGTTTTTATTTTCTAAAGCTTCCCATATTTTACTTTCACTGACAAATAAAATACATTTTCTTCTTCTTTCATCATTACATTTCTCCACAGCTACCGCAGAAAAGTGGTGCTGAAGCAAAGCTGTAACCCCAATAGAGGCTTGAATTTCTTCATTAGAGGGAGGTTCCCATTTAGGAGACAGATGGAAATAAGTTTGATTTGTTGTATAAATACTTAGCAAGCCAGGGCCTGATGAGGTGATGAGCTTCAGTTTAATACTTTCTCCTGTGGTTATGTCACAGCACCAGGTACATTGAGAAAAGTGCAGAGAAAATTCAGCAGTGATTAAAGGGCTGCTGGTGGGTGGGAAACAAGCAGGAACACCCTGGAAGGTGCCTGGCTGACTGCACAGAGG
The DNA here is from genome assembly GCF_003945725.1 of Corapipo altera. Taxonomy (NCBI): domain Eukaryota; kingdom Metazoa; phylum Chordata; class Aves; order Passeriformes; family Pipridae; genus Corapipo; species Corapipo altera. The sequence continues at coordinate 15,260,928 of NW_020884887.1, read as the reverse complement.
TCCCTGGGTGAGCTGCTGTGCACCAGGGGGGAGTGGAGGTGTCTGGAGGGCACAGAAAGCCCAAGGTACCTTTGTCTCCAGGCACTGTGTGTGCAACCACAAGAGAAAACCACTTTCTGTTCTAAATGGTTAAAAACTCTTTGTATTAATCAAATCAATGCAAATGATGTAATTTAGATGACTGGCAGCTGTAATGGGCTGTACAAAGACACTCTACCAGCTTAAGGAGAACTGGGAAGGCAATCAGCTCTCAGGGCTGAAGCAGGAGCTCACAGCTGAGGTGAAGAGCACAGAGATGAAACAAGTCTGGAGTGTCTCCAGACTCACGGTGGTGGGGGGTTAATGGGTCTTTCCTAAAGAGGCCTCCTAAGGATGTACCCCCACTTCTGCTCTCTAAAAGCAGGGCTGTACTTGTAGGCACCCGCTGGCTCAGATCAATCCACAGTTCCTGATAAATTACCCTGAGGGGTGGAAAAGGCTCCTCCTTTCTACCCCACCTAAGATGAGCATCCACGGTCTGTGGTCCTGCCTGCAAGCACTGTCTGTTCATCTATGGTCTGTGGTCCTGCCTGCAAGCACTGTCTG
>NW_020884887.1:15237215-15260333 GCF_003945725.1 Corapipo altera | reverse complement strand
CTGTCTGTTCATCTATGGTCTGTGGTCCTGCCTGCAAGCACTGTCTGCTGGGACTGACAGTGCATCTGCACCCGGAGCTGCCACACTGGGCTGGGGCTGCGGGGTGGAACTGTGGGGCTGGGGATGTGGGGCTGGGGATGTGGGGCTGGGGGTGTGGGGCCGGGGATGAGGGGTGGAGTTGCAGCCAGGGAACAGGCAGCACAGGAGAGTCTCCAATGAACTTCCCCAGGGAAGGAGTTTCTCCTTGCAGCTGTTCCTGCTCTTACACACTCCTGTTTGATCCAGGACAGGCACACAGGCTGATTTAAGCTGCCAGTGATGACTTGAAATGGAGTTCCTCTGCCTTGTCAGCCTCCTGAGGTGTGAGTCACACTGGGGATGGGTTGAGCTCCTACCAGACACCAGAGGATGAGCAGCTCCCATGTCTCTCCACCTTCCTGCCCGTGCACCTTGAGGCTTGGGACTAATGGTCTTTGGGAAGCACTGCACCTCCCAGGAGGGTGCAACCCAGCTGGGGTTTAACACAGGGAGAGGTGGAAGTGGAGGGAACTGTTCAAGGCATTGGCTGAGCTGGGAGAAGAGGGAAGAGGGACTGAATACAACCCAGCTCAAAAGAGATGAATAGAGCTGTGTGCTGTGAGCAATCCTTTCTGTCCTTGCAGAGAGGACTCCTGCTGTGTTCTGTGTTAGGTGACTTCTGGGGATGAAAAGCTGTAGGAAAATAATATTTTATGCAAGAGAGGAATTGTGTCTTTAGCCACTGTCCTCACCATGTACCACAGGCACAGAGATGAGGTCTGTCCCCTGGGCCACTCAGGGTGGACTTGTTTCACTCACATCTTTTTGGTTCAAGGACCTCCACTTCTCCAATTCCAACAATTCGATATGGGGTTCAACTGAAGTGCCAGCCTCTATTTTTTAGACCCCATATACAGTGAAAGGACACCACCCTTCCCCAGCTCACCCCACAGCACAGTTTCCCTGGGGTTCTACAATACAATAAGAAAACTCTTTAAAGAGAAGATATTTTATTGAGTTATCTTACTCAAAATCAAATTAGCATTTTAATGTTGTTTAATTAGTGGCAGGATTTTTGTACACCAGTTTATAATGTTGGGAAAGAGCTTTTTACAACATCACACGTACAAATAATAAATTGTGCAATGCAGATGTTGCCACTAATTATAATATTTTAAATGAAGAGGAAAACACTCCTCTTAGCTTTTAATTAGTTTTATTCCAAGCAGACACAAAAATAAAAATTTACTTATCTTTTAAGTAAATACCATCTGCAGTATATTTCTATACCACAATGTAGTGCAAAGCCTCTCTGCAACCTGCTATGCTTCTGCATTTTTGTCCCAATGGAGAAAGCCTGTTGCTACAGCCAAGGTAAGTGGGCAGTGCTGGGGGTGTGCAGAGTGGCTCTGACATGGAATGTGCCCCCAGCCTGCTCCAGTCAACCTCTCACAGGAGCTGCAGGCTAGAGGGGCCCCTGCCCTGATGGCAGGAGAGCACAGCAAACATCTGCCTGTCCCTCTGTCTGTGTGTCACTGGACACTGGGGGACAAGCAGTGGGCCTGGCACACTGCAGGGCACAGAGGGGACTGGAGAATGACTTGCTGAACCACACACGTGCCAGTTTGATCATTATGTGAGTGACATGGGGACAGTGAACACTGTAGGAAGCAGCAAACCCACCCACTGCCTCTTTGCAACCAGCATCTCTCAGCATGCTGCACAGCCACAGAGGCTCTGCCTTTTGTAAAAAAGATAAGTCCAAATAACCCCTAACACTGGCTAATTTATTTTCCCATTCCTGTTTTGTGTTTCCAAAGCACAGAAGGCACCGATGCAAATGCCTGACGCCCGAGGAACGAGGCCATTCAGTGTGTCCCTGGTCACTGCTGTCCAGTTTGCACACTCAGGTTTCCCCAGCAGCACTTCCAGCACAGGCAGGGGCAGAGCTGAGCTCCATGGCAGACCAGGGCAGTTATTCCTGCCCTGGGAGCAGCAGCTGGCAAAGGCAGAGCTGAGCTCCTCTCAGACCAGGGAGTTATTCCTGCCCTGGCAGGGGCAGCAGTGCTGGGGGAGGATGAGCCAGCCCAGGGCACTCCTGGCACCAGGGCTGCTCAGTACCAGAAGCCTTTAAGCTCAGCCCAGGGGCAGGCAGGGAGGGCTCTGGGTGCACGGCAGGCACTGAACGGCCCCTCTGTGAAGAGGGTGGGACCTTCCCCCTGTGCTGTGACAGCTCAGGCGTCTCACAGACATCTCATCCGGACGCTGTTGCTGCAGAGCAACCCCAGAGCTCTGCAGACTGAGCTTGGGCACGATCAGCCTCCCTCCACGCTCACCAGGGAGTCAGGCAGGCACTGCCCCTCCTTTGGGTCCATCGGGGTTGGACTTATCCCAAGGAAAACTGCAGCAAAGGAGCCTTCTCACCTCCCCCTTCCCACCTTTGCAATGCAGCAGGAAAGCAAAACCCAATAAATCACCTACCACTGCTGTTATTAATGGGGAGGTTTACATCTGAATTTTACATCTAAACCTTCATATCCACTATTCCTTCTGAGCTGATTTTTAAGATGTCCCCAAAGCCAAGTCTGCAGCCTGGTGACACCAATGGGCACTGTGGGGAAGGGAGACGTGGTTGTGACCATCTCCTGCCATTGCAGCTGTAGTAGCAGCTCATCTCTAAACCAAGCAGAATCAAAACCTGGAAACATATTTTCTAAAAATGTGTATTTCATCATTTCTCCTTAGCTTTTGTTCTCAGGGAACAAGAAGCAAGAATGGGAGAAAATTATTCACTAAAGGGCTCGAGGTGTTCTCACAAAGGGCAAATCATTTTAATTTGTTTAAATGAGCTGCCTCTGAAATCTTGGGGGTGGCTGCAGTGCTTGGGAGCATTGAGCTTCCAGGCAGTGTGGCTGAGGTGCACATGGACATCCCTCCTCCCCTGGTCCCCCACTGCCAAGCCGCTGGCAGCACATGCCAAGCCCCAGCAGCCTGAGCAGCCCTGGCACTGCTGGAAGGTCCCATGTGTGGAGCCAAGTGCTCTGCTGGCAAGTGCCAGCCTGGGGACCTGGGGACCTGCCTTCGGTGCCACTCACCCAGCATTGGCTTCTCCCAGAGGCTGGCCCTCCTGAATTACCACACACTGACCTGCACACAAAATAATAAGCCTACAGACACTTCCTTTTTGAGAAATCTTGTAGTATTCCAGGTAGCCCTACTTTTCTCATCTTATTAATTTTGCACCGGTTAAATGAAAGCTGATAAACTAGAGACTGCTGTAAGACCCAGAGAAAATTAGGTTATGTAACCTCTTTTTTATTTATTTAGCATGGTATCAAAGTTGTTCCTTATCATTCTTCAGGTACATTGTGCTGAGGAATAAATTAAACTGTCTATTCGACAAAGAGGAGCTGATTTTTCTGCTGCTAATTTTCTCTCTCCTTCTCAATTCTCACTCTATTATTAGGAGGAAAAAACACCGAGCTTAGCTGAAGCCAGAAGAGCCCTTCCAGCTTGGTGCATCACACCTCTCACGATCCAAGTGGTCCATCTATTGGCCTCTGCTCGACACGACAAGCACCAAAGTCAAAAGTACAATGATGTTTTTCTTTACATAATTACTTGCTGATGTTGACAAACGGAGTGACAGCTGTGCCCTTTTTAGGGCGAGCAATCACAGTCACGTAGCCGATTTCCCGGGGTGTTTTTCCCCCTCCTGCTCCCGCCGTGCCCACGGTCCCGGCCGTGCCAGCTCGGGAGCAGCAGGGATGGGCTGCACATGGGCCCCCTCCCCGGGTGCCAAATCCCTCCCCCGACGGTTTCTGTCACGTCTGGAAATGCTTCCACTGCAAAGTGGGTTTGTTTTCTATAAAATGTGACGGGAAGAGCCAGCAGAGCTCTGCACTCCCAAAACTGAGGGGAAGGAAGGAAGGAGGAAAAGGGGGGGGGTAGCTGGAGAAAGAGCTCCCCCTTGGGAAGCATAGCAGGGTTGTAGGATTTGGTGGGTTATGGCCCCTTCCAGATTTGCCCCGGCAGTGCCAGGCCAGGCTGGCACAGTGGGATGAACAGCATTCATGACTAGCTGGCACTCAGACAAAGCTCAGAGCTCCTGCCAGGCTGGGTCTCTGCTGGAAGATCCAGCAAGGAAAGACAGGGACTGTCAGGGAGCAGGGTTTGGGCTACAATGGGGATGTCACCTCATTGCTCCTCCCTGGCACCACAGGATGAGTGGTCTGACCCCTCTGCCCTGCTTCCCCTGGTCATCCCAGCGTCAGTGGTGATTGGTGCACAAGACCTCTGTCAGTCCCCAGACAGACACACAAGGCACAACAGCACAAAAAAAACCCTAAGAAAATGCACCTCTGCTCCTCAGAGTTCCCAGCAGCAGGACAGGTCTGCCAGAAACCAGTGTGCTTCTGGGGAAGGCAGAAGCCTGGGTGAAGGTGACTTGTTCAAGGTCACTAACCCAGCAGTTCCTGGTTCTTGGTGAATGCAACCGTTACAAATTTAGTGCAGTCTCTGTCTTCGGAGTCATGTCTGGCTCTGTTTCACCCCCAGGGCAGCAGTGTGGGGGCAGCAGTGTCTCAGTGCCCCACACAGGCACAAGGGGGGCAGGTTCTGCCCTGTGCTGTTCTCTGCCCCACAGGGGTGTGGGGTGTTGGCCAACAGAGGGAGTGTGGCAGGGCTGGCAGGATGTGCACACACGTGTGTGAGGTACCCAGGGTGTCCTCTCCCCCTGCACCCTCTGAAGGCAGGTCTGTCCCATGGCACTGCACTGCAAACATGGAACTGTTGGAATAATTCCCGGAGACCTGACCCCACAAATAGATGAGCAATTGCTGAAAGGCCCTGAGGTTCTGCTCCTGTGCTAATGCTCTAACTGTCTCTGTTAATCTCAATTAGGCAGAAAAGTCTATCCTTATTAAAATTGTCAGCTTTCTGTTTTATGTGTGTAAGGGCAGGAGAGAAGTCAAGTAAATGTGTGGGTGACACTGCTGAGGGAAAGCACAAAGCACAAAAGCCCTTTGGTCCTTCTCTTTTTTTTTTTAATTAAAAAAAACATGGGCTAATATGACATCAGGGCTCCTGGGCATGGCAAGAACCTGCTCCACTGGGTGCTGTGGGGCTTTTCCAGAGGCACCAGAGACAGCAGAAAGTGTCATGAAGATCTCACCAACCTGGCACGTCCAGGGCATCATTCCAGCACTGAGCTGGAGAAGAGGTGGTGCCTACTGGTGAGAGCAAGGGAATGGAAAGAAACTGGGGGGAGGACTGGGACACAGGGCAGGTGGCAAAATGGAACTGAATTGCTGAGGAAAGAAGGGAAGAAACTAGTTTTTTCTCAGCCCAAGGTAAATGATATCAGGAAATTTTACCCGGCATATAGCAATGACACATTATAGGACAGAAACACTTTCTGTGTGTATCTGTAGGTGTTTACGTGTGCTTTGGGGCACCGATGCAGCTAGAAATGGCATTAACAGGTAGTGATTTTTTTCATCTAATTTTCAGTATGACTTTCTTGTCCTGCTTCTGCCTCACACCTACTGGCCTGAAAATGGCAGTTCACCAGTTCAGATTTCACCATTAGCTTTGGTAGTTATCAGGTTTCTGCTTATATAAAGGCTATGAAAGACTTCAGCTCTTCTGTTTAAATCAAAAATAAAATCAATCCTTTCATTTCCTTGATTTTTTTTTTAATGACAACAAAACTGTGAACACAGGTAGGAAAATAATTGATGCATTCTAAGAAACTGTCAGGTGTGAAAAATGTTGAAGGCTCAACAACCCCATTAATGCTGTGAAAAGGTGTTAGACAGCAGACTTCTGTAGCAGCATCAGTACAGCATAAGATATATATGACAGAAATTAAGACAACAGAATTCTGTACAACCACTCCACATGATTTTGTTGTGGGAGCAGCGTTGCAGCTCATGAGTGAAACCAGCAGCTGGAGAGGGACAAGGGGCAGCTCCAGGCCCACCAGGCAGGGACCCTCAGCAGCAGTGGGTACCCCTGGGCATTCCCTGGGGTTTTGGGGAGCAGCTGCAGGTGGCACTGTGGGCAGAGCTGCCTTTCTCCCTCCCTCCGTGTTTCTGGTGCTGCCTCACTGCCCAGACACAGGTCTGAAGTGATTCCCCTCTGAAGGAGCCTCCCCTGCCCTGCCCAGGAGCCAGTCCTGGTCCCCCAAAGGGACAGTGGGTGCCCACCTCCCCTGCACCAGGAGGGTTGCCAGGTCCACACCTTCCCACAGACAGGTGGGTCCCCACAGCCACGCTCCTTTGTGGATCTGAACACGAACACCCCCAAAACAGTCAGGTTTGACTTGTTTTCCAGTATTTGTAACCAGGCTGAAAGAGCTGGGGGCACTTTTCAAAGCCAGTCTGTCTGTGCTGGCTGTGGTGCCCCCTGAGGAGCTGGTTTCAGTGATTACTCTTTCCCTCTCTCTCAACACTGTGTCCTTCATCATGAACTGGTCAGGCTTAGGAAAAAGACTTCTTTTTCCATCCAGCTCTGCATAAGCCCACTGAAAAGTATCTGCCATGTTTGTCTACAAACAAAGCACCACGACAGAAAAACAAACTTTTCTGTAATAGCCTGAGGTTCTTTAATTTTAATCAAAAGCAAAACAAAACCCCTGAAATGCATCAAATTCCCATTAGAACTGGAAATGTACTGACATCCTGTGATATTGCCTTCTACTGGCATTTCAGAAGTTTAAAATGAAAAATTAGCTTTCAAAAAGTGGGATCTTCTTGATTAGGAAAACTTGTTGAAACTGTAATGGAAAGATCAGAACAACTTCATTAGTCTTCATTAAATAAAATAAATGTTATTTTTATTCCCTTCACATACAATCATATATTACAACTATTAATATTGCAGAGATGTTTCTTTTATCCCCGCATTTAATGTATAAAGCTGCAAACCTCCTTGGATGAAAAACAACTTATGATCACCAGAATGACATGCAGTTCATCTTTTTTACGTTCATTAATTTTCTGTAAATAGAGCACAGTCGCTTTGCATTGTTTGCACTAATGGAGAGCTCAGAGCAGTTTACCCTGTTACTACTTATCATTTATTTGGGTGATAATTTTAAAAAGCTTTTAAATTAAAATGATAAAGATGGTTAGGGGGAAAGATACAGCCTTTCAGAATGTTTCAAGCATGATAGATGATTCCAGCAAAAAAGATGGTTCTCATTTAAGAGATGTGCCAGGGCTGGCTGCACATCTCAAGCAATTTTTCAAGCCCCCCACCTTGTTTTAGGCATCTTACCCAAAGGCATTTTGGAGCACAATCACCCCTGGTGATTCCTGCCAGGGGCTTGGTCCCCCCCGCCAGTCCTGGGGCACAAGGGTGGCTTCCCTGGTGCTTGGTGTGGCAGGGACACCCCACAGCTCTACACAGGGACACCAGAGTTCTGTGCCAGGACACCCCACAGCCCTGCACAGGGTCACCCCACAGCTCCCTACAGGGTCACCCCACAGCTCTGTACAGGGACACCCCACAGCTCTGCACAGGGTCACCCCACAGCTCCCTACAGGGTCACCCCACAGCCCTGTACAGGGACACCCCACTGCCCTGTGCTGCCCCACGGGCTGGGGGTGAGGCAGTTGCCAGCAGTGAGGGGTTGGTGTCCCCTCAGCTGGGGACACCAGCACAGCCCCCAGCCCGGGGTCCCCAGCACAGCCCAGGGCAGGACTCGGGGCAGGACTCGGGGGATCAAAGCACAGCTCCCGGATCTCGGTGCCATGTTTGTACCCTCTGTGCTCTCTGCCTGACGTGCACACCCTCCTCCTGGAGAACACCCCTGTTTGGGATGGGGGCACTGTAACCCAGGCACTGAGGGACCCCTGGTCACTCGGCTGCCAGCCTTTTGCACTGCTCAACCAAAGAGACACTTTCTAACCTACATTTAATATGTTTTTCCCCCTAGGTTTCATAATTATGAAACAACAAACAACCCTTTGACATTCAAGTTGTAGCTGCATTCCTGCTGCCCCTCAGAGCCCTCCACCTCCAAATCAAGGCAGTTTTCTCAGCTGGATCCCCCACCCTGCCCTGAGGGTCTATGGGAGGACACCCAGAGAGCCCGGGTTTCACTCCAGACTGATCTCAGCCAGATGAGAAGCACTTGTGTGTTTGTTTGGAGCTCTGTGACAGATGGAATGGGTTTGATGTGTGAACTCCTCTAGTATCTCCCTCTGTTCCTACAAGGGCTTTGGTTGCCCGCCAGAGAGATTTGGGATGGGTTGGAAAACCTGACCTGCTCTGGGGAATGATTTAATTTCCTCTCACAGATCTGGTTAGGGGCTCTGAGACGAGGAGGATGAGGAAAGGCAGAAGCAACCAGAATGGTTGCCCACAGAGGCAGCTCACCTGCTTCTGCTGACTGTGGAGGGATCCTGAAAGCAAGGCCAACTTAGACACAGAAATTGTGGGACTAAAACAATTAAATACAAAGCAGCCAATGCTCCCATTGTCCCCATTGACCAGTCCCTCCAAGCCCTCCCCTTGGACACACATCAGAAAACCAGCTGGGTGTGCTGGCACAGCTTTGCTGCTGAAATCAAACCTGGTGCCTCCAGTTGAGGTGCACAAGTGATGCCTCAGCCCTGCAGCCTCCCCTGGGGCCACAGAGCAGGACAGCAGAGTGCTCACGGCCACCCTACAGAGGAGAGCAGGTCCAAACCTTGAGTTTAACCTGGCTCTTATGCCTCACTCAATATACTTTACATATTCATTTTCCCAAGGTTTTCCTGCCCAGTAACTAGGACAACTTGTTCTTATGGTCATCCCAATCACCCTTCCAAATTTCCACCCGCTGTCCATCAGCATTTGTTATCCCGTTACCACGCTTGTGTTATTATATCAGCACTGCTTGACAGTTACTTAATAACAAAAAAACCCAAACTCCAGCAGACAACCCAAACAAGTCTCATTTCACCAAGTATCTTTTGTTTTCCTTTTTCCCCTGCTAATACAAGCAAGACTGCTGCAATTCCCTTTGGTTATTAGGCTTGTGTTGACTAAACTTCTCAGGCCTGTATTTTGCAAAATTTAGTAACAAACATTTTGAAAAATAACAAGCTGGTCAGTAGAGTGTTCCCTTGTCATCTGGAGAGGTTGAGAGAAGCTCTCCCGGATCTGAAACAACACCAAACACCATGCAGGCAGCTAAGGAAAACCATTTGTACTTAGGTTAAATTCCAAAATCATGGACTGTTCCAGCATCTGGATGCTGAGAATGCTTCCATGCGTTATGTAGTCAGTGAGGCACTGCTATAAACTATAAACATAATGTAAATTTAATATACAGTCATTATGCAAACTGGTATCTGTGAGCTGGGCAGAGGCAGGGGTTGGTCACCAGGCCCCATTTTTTCAGAAAGCATCGAGCCTACCCTCAGACTAAGAGCAAGTCAGAGCTTATTATCCAACATTTCTAAATTCAGCCCCTTCCACTCCTTGTTTCAGCAGATTTAATGGAGTGTTTCCATGGAAAAATGCAGAAGATGCTTCCCAGCAGCAAGAGAGTAGGAAAGAATTGAATGTTATTTGTGTCAGCTGTAAATGGAGTTCATCATAAAGCACTCAGGAGTGGGTTCTGCTGGCAGTATTAGATTTGGGGGATGGCATATGGCACAGCAGTGATTAAGGCTTTAAACTGTACGGCTGAATCTTGCTCATAATGAAGTTCTTGAGAATTTTGCAATTAATGGGAGAATTGAGCCTCTCATGATCTATTTAAGGAGGATATATCACGTGCCATGATCAGCTCTGCAGCAAACAAGCTGCCCAGGCATCCGTGCCCCCGGGAGCTCCAGAGGGCACAGAGCCCCTTCTCCTGCCTGCCCAGGGGGCTGCACAGATGGGACAGGCTCAGGGCTGAGCAGGGTGAGCTCCCCTTCCCCACCTCCTGCAGCCCCACAGCCCCCAGCATGGGCTTTGCTTTGTGCAGCAGACATTTGTCATTCTGCTTAAAATTCCAGGCAAAACCCCCCATCCCAGGAGCCCTGGTCCTGCACAGCCACATCCTGCTCTTCCTTTTCACCAGCAACTTACAAATTCCTGAAAATAAGGAATTTTAATGGGAGTGCTGATTCAGCCTGAACTTGCAGTACCAGCACAGAGTGCATTGAAAGGATAAAATAAAAGGACTTTACAAACTCCAGCTCTGTGTGCTCATGGTTTTCTCCAGGGAACAACCTGGCAGCCTATCTGACAATACTCATCCAGAGAAGCTTTCGGTGGGCCTGTGTGCTGTGCATGTCAATGAGCTCTGCAATAAACAATCCAGACACCAAAGTGGTGGATTATTTATGCATCATCACATCCATCTATACAGAAAATTGGCCCTAAATTAAAAAAAGCAGGTATCAATATTGCCTACGTGCTGGCTCACAGGGAGAGGCTTGAGGGAAGAAGGCAAAGTTTCAGTAATAAGGGCTCTTTTCCTCCCATCAGGGTAAACAAACAGCCTGTGCCACTGGAGCAATGTTTATGCTGGCAAATGCCCTGAGGTGTTCCACAGAAATCCATCTGCAGAGAAAAATCGCCTCAGAAAATCAAAATTCAGCAACTGCCCAGCTCAGGGCCAGGCTTTGCTGCAGATTTGGGGCTGGGGGTGAGGGCTGAGAAGAGCTCAACTCTTTTAATTTTTCACCTGATGAAACAATGTGCTCTGAGCCCTGAGTGCCACCCTGGCTGCAGTGGTTCCATTCCAGTCCAGGGCAGGAGCAGTTGCAGGAGGGAAAGGCAGTGGAACTGCAGGAATACGTGTTAGAGAAAACTTCTGCAGCCCTTCGGAAACCACCTGACTCGGCAGGGAATTTTCCACCACCTGTGGTTCCTTCCTTTGGCTCCAGCCCAGGGCAGGGCAGCCTGGACAGAAATGTCACCCCTGGCTCTGTCACCTCGAGGAGCTTTGTGCCCTGCAGTGGCTGATGCCGAGGGACAGAATTACAGTTCCACTGTAAAACCAGGCAGTGAATAAAGCTGGGGTTGTCTGTGATGATGGCAATTTGTGTGGCTGTTCTGCATCTCAGCCAGTGGCCTGGGAAAAGCAAGTAAAGGAGTCAGAGAGCCTTAATTTTAACGTGCAGAAAAATCCAAACTTTGCTCTAATTTTCACCTAAAGCTCCTGGGCTCCGATGACTCCAAAGCTCAGTCAAATGTAAATCTCCCTATTTTCTTGTAGCTGCCCTTTAACTTTCCTCCCTTCCTCAAGAATCCCAGGGAAGTCAAATCTGCAGCAGTTCCAGAAGCCCCATGAGAACTCACTGCCATCAGGACCCTCCCACCAACAAACCTGGTCAGAAACCAGGTATGTGTGGGGGTGGGCAAAGGAGAAACGATCAGAACTTTCTTCCAAACTTCAAAGTTGTTTTTTGTGCCAATTATGAATGAAGATTGAAGTTGGCTTTTGTTTTATTGATTGAAAAATGGAATGATTGGTGTAGCTCATAGTGGAAGGGACGTGAGATCTTTATGGAGGTGTTCAGACATGATTGATTCATATCACTGAGACTTAGAAGGGTAAAGAAAATCCATACAAGGGATAGGGAGGGGTTTCCAGATCTCAGACAATATTAAGGCTACAAAGGCACTACTGCTTTTTGAACATGAAAAACATATACATTGTAAGGAGCCTTTGGGCTCCAGCATTTTTAGCTGAACTATTCTTATAATAGATTTTAGATTTTCCCTCACAGTATCTGTCCTCCATTTCATTATCCTTTTCACTGTAACTTAAGAAAAGCAAGAAGCAGGAAATTCACAGCTTACAGTCCTGCCACTCTTTGTGACATCTTCTGAGCATATCTATTTATTTAGAAAGATAAAGAGACTTTTGCTAGTCAGTAAAATGTAGAAAACACAGTCCCTGCAGTTAAACAGTCCTGGTCCTTAGGCCAGGTTTGTACCAATGACTAACCAGTTCCTGGCAGTCTATCAGCAATCAGACACAAATTCCAACCAGCTCCAGCTCCTGACCAGCTCCATCTTTAAATCCAAATGTCTCATAGGTTGAGTGCCTTTCACTTGTGTCCCAGCTGCCTTTTCTTCAGATGAAGTTTTGCAGCCAGCCAAGTTTTAGGACCAATTTGCTTTTCCCTCCCTGTGCCCCTGGAGGTGTGTGCTAACACCAGGCAACTGTGGAGTGAAAGCAAGTAAAAGTTCATAATGTTTCCCTAGAACTGGATTCACAAACCAGTTGCACAGTTCCTCAGCAGTTCAAAAGCTCTTTATACCTAAAATGCAGTAATTAAGCCCAGTTATAGTCCAATACAATTCTGGGACAGGTGAGATTGGCTGGGAGGGTCTTGCCCCAGCTCTTGGGCTGAAGTTTGGGAGTGTGCTCGAGCTGTGCTGAGCAGTGGCTTTGTGCCTGCAGCAGCATTTCTGGTGGTGACCCCGGGGTTTTCCTTGGCTGAGACATGGGATGAGGGCTGGCCCCAGGAAGCTGCCAGGGAATCCTTCCATTCTGGTTTCTGGGGCAGGTCAATGCCACCAGCTCTGACCCCAAAGCATTTCCCTGCCTTTGCTCAGGGACAGCAGAAGCAGAGCCCCTTGGCCACCAGGCAGTACCACGGGTGTTCTCCCACTGCCTTTGGCCCTCTCTCCACAGCAGCTCCCTTCAGATGCTTTCCAGCTTTCCTGCTTTTAACTACATCAGCTCACTTGCTTTTAACTACATCCCTCAACAGCAATAAAAAAGTGTTGACAAATGAGTGTGCTAAACCTGACCTGTGCAGCAAATGCCTGAGAATATGATGATTTCCTTAGTCTCTAATAAAAATTAAAACCTAAGAGGGTTTCATCCTTTCCAGCACATTTAGACTGTATTTCTTTTCCCATTACCTCAGCTAAGATACAAGGCAGATGATGTTCAGTTTGGGTGATAAGAAACCCAAAGGGTTTTTCTGCTGCTCCAGTCTGGCAATGACTGCAGCCCGTGGGGGGAGTTTCCTCTTCCCACGGCTCTGGGGAAGTGCCCATGACACGGAGCTCTCCCGTTCCCAACCCCACAGGAGCCCTCGGGGGCATTGCCCTGCCCAGGTAGCAGCACACCCCTGAAAAGGAACCACAGCAATCCCCAAATTCTTCCAGAGGATCTGGAGAGGGGCAGCACCCACTAATATTCCAGGGGTGTTGCATCCTCCCTGTGCCCCAGGGACACCCATCAGCCTCCCCACGTGCTTGCAGCACTGTCAGCCTCCCCCACAGCTCAGCATCTTTCACTCCAACACTTATTTGCACTATCTACCAGCTCTGACTATTTAAAGCAATCAGAGATTTACATCGGGAGACTTTAAATATAGAAGTAATTTTCTGTAAACTCTTGCCTTTATTGCAGGAAGGAGAAGGGAGGGAAAAGCCTTTCTTTTTTTAGACTTGGCAGGAAACAAGCAGTTAAATAAGTGAATACTATAAAATGAAAATCTCAAAGTGATTACAAATATGAAAGGAGTGAACACCAAATTGAAAGAGCCGTTTAATCAAGATAAAGTACAGAAATCCAGCAATTGGCCTCCTTCCATGATCTCGTAGAGATGTGCAGAGGAGGCAGCTCCCTGCAGCAGCACCAATCTCAGCTGCTTGGCTGCTGAGTGCCCAAACCCCAAAGTCTCCCACCCTTTGCAGCTTTTCACATGCAAAATGCCCTGCTTTATGGATCACCCTTGATGTAAAGTGGCTTTAATTATTCAAGAACTGAAGTAAAGATGAAAAAGTAATTGCATTTTAATTGCTCTAATAATGGCAGGAAGCTGCACTGTGACTTAAATACTGAAAGGTGAAGATTAAGACTGTTTGCTAAAATGCCTCTCATACAGCTTCTTAGTATTTTGTGCCAGTCTTCCCTCACTTCATAAACAGCCACACCAGTGTATGCCAGGTTTATTCTTAAACTCCTGAGATGGTGTGGTCTGTTAGACAGTGATATCTGCAGTATGGAGCTTTTTACCATAAGCAATTTTCAGGTTGAGGGATTTTCTTGTAATGTACCAATACCAGACTTCTCAGCTTGAGATATTTGCTTACCCCAGGCGTGTGCAGCCTGGGCAACGAGGGTCCTTCAGGGCCGGGGGTGGCAGTGGGAGGTGGCAGTGGGAGGTGGCAGTGGGAGGTGGCAGTGGGAGGTGGCAGGGTGGTGTCACACGGGGCAATCCCACTGTGCCTCACCCAGCTCCCAGTGCCCCACACACAGCAGGGCTCTGGGGCCACGGGGCAGCTGGGCTTGGGCTTCCTTCTTGTGTACAACCAGCACACATGTGGGTTTGTGCACAAGATTTTGGGATGGGAGGGAAGGGCATTGCAGAGGATTTGTTTTCTCCTCACTCTACTTTATGTGCCCCATATGCCAAAGTGTCAATGGGAACAAATCCCCTCAGCCAGAGCCTCCCTGGGACAGCCCTGCCAGGCAGCTGCCAGACCTGATGCAGGCTGGCATTAATGTCACTGGGGAATCAGAGTGCCAGTCACTGCTTGGTGTCTGTGTGTCCCCTCGGAGTGTCTCAGCCGGCTCTTTGTCCCTCTGCACAGGGAAGTTTTCTGCTTTTGCTGCCATCTCAGTCACAAGAGCAGGTTAATTCCCCCCCCCCCAAAGCAGAGCTGTTCCCTGCCCAGCACTGCTCCTGTTTCTGCTCCCCTGGCAGTGCCAGGGCAGACAGGGCGAGCTGGGGCAGGGAAGGTGCCAGGGTACTGTGGGGTGAGGGTACTGAGGGGTGAGGGCACTGAGGGGTGAGGGCACTGAGGGGTGAGGGTACTGTGGGGTGAGGGCACTGTGGGGTGAGGGCACTGTGGGGTGAGGGCACTGTGGGGTGAGGGCACTGAGGGGTGAGTCCCCCTGGGCTGGGCTGGTCAGGTGGGAGCTGAGCAACACAAACACCTTCCAGGGTGCATGGAGAGGTGTCCAAACAATGACTGACTGATTTCAGGCACTCATCAGCCTCATACAGAGAGAATGATCCAGAAATACACAGCCAAGACTGCTGTGAGCAGAAAATGGTTATCAAAACAATTTTTAAGAAACAATACAATCAATGTATGAGTGAAAGTGAACATCAATCCCTCGCTCTGTTCCTCCTTCCTTTCAATGGTTATGATGCTCAGCACGAGTTCAGTACTCATGCAGGTTATGCAGCATTTTCATAAGCAAAGAGAAGTCCTGAAGTTATAAAAATGTTATCATAAGGGGAGTTCGTTCATGCTGGAAGAATCAGTAATTTAGATTACAAATCACAATGGAAGAAAATATATCTATTCATTAACTAATTGTTAATTTTAATCAACATGCAAATAAGCCAGATATTGGCTATGCCTCAGCACACCCCTTCTCTGTGAGCACTGGGCTGCTGCAGGTTGGACTTTCCCCCCAGGAAAAAAAACAGGCAGGAACTGTAAGTCACAGTGGGGCTGAGCTGAACCCTCGGTGCAAAACTGAAAGTGAGTGAGATGAAGCTTGTTAAGAAAAGATTTTACTAAGTTAAAAGCAAGAGTAAACATTAAAGACACTCTTCAGCCCGTGTAATGGGAATACCACCATAGTTAAGGCTGAATTGCAATTTGCATTCAAAAGCAGGGAGAAATTATTGCAGTTCACATTTCAGTGAATGAAATTCATCTAATGAATTAGCATATGTTGCTGTGAGACTGTTTCCCATTTCAGAGGAAGCCAAATTTTGTGCACACAGCTTTAAAAATAAAAGATTTTCCAGGTTTTGCAGAAATACTCTCAAATGTTCCTTCCTTAAAATGCTGTCTATCTTCCATGCATGCCACTGGGGAGTCCTGCCCAGGGGAACCCCCTGATTCCTGTGCAATATGGAAATTTTGCCCAACCTCCTAACTTCTTACTGAGCAGGGAAAGGGTGGGGAGGCCATTTGTGGGCATGGGAACAGGAGGAGGCAGTTGCCCTGAGGAAAAGGGGCTGGTGTGGGACCAGGCCAGGAGGAGAAGGGGCAGCAGCTGTGCAGGGAGAGCTGCAGCCCCCCGGCAGCAGAGGGACAGACCACCACAGCCAGAAATGTCCCCACACTTCCCCTCGGGAAGCCCAGGGCCCCTGCAGGGCAGTGCTGCTTTATGCAGAGAGCATCCCATAATAGATTTAGCACTGCCTGTGGCTCCAACCTGCTCAGCAAGGAGCCAGCCCAGCTCCTTGGCAGCAGGGAATGCTCAGGCTGCTCCAGCTGGTTGCCCAGAGAAGCTGTGGCTGCCCCATCCCTGGAAGTGTCCAAGGCCAGGTTGGATGGGGCTTGGAGCAACCTGGGCTAGTGGAAGGTGTCCCTGCCCATGGCAGGGGGTGGGACTGGATGATCTTTATGGTCTCTTCGCACCCAAGCCATTCTGGGATTCAATGATTCTATGAAATATGGAGATGTTGCCAATGGCCACATGATCTTGAAACCCAACCCCTGCCTGTCCTCCTACACCAAACTGAGCACCCCCACAAGGAACATCTCCGCCTCTGATTTAAAGATCCTTCGAGCACAGGGAAGATTTTCTCCTTCTGTGCAGCCACCCTGGGGCTGGCCAGGCAAAGGTAAAACTTGCTTATGTGCTGTGAGAGGAGCCCCTGAAGCATTTTTCATAACACCCTTAAATGACTAGTGACCTGCAGTAATTGCCACATTTTCACCTCAGAAAAGGATGCTGCCATGATCCAGCACAGCTGCAGAGCTGGACTCAGTCTCACAAAAACAAGCTTTGTCACAAGGTGTTTGTGTTTCCTGCTCCTTCTCCAAATGCAAGTAAAACAAATACCTTATTGTTACCATTAAAAATTCAGCACCTATACTGTTTAAGCCATCAAGGCTATTATGAACAAAGTGCTAACATATTTTAAAGTAATGAAGCAAGCACAGTATCTAACAGTGAGGCCATTGCATTGTTTTTGGCAAGTGCAGTGAAAGGATGAAATTATATTTGTGACAAGGGACATCAATCGATTTGAATATCAGCTCTATTAAACAGGAAATAGCGAGTGCATCAGCTCTACACCACCTCTGATAGCGTGCTGAGGAAACTATTTGGTAGGGTCAGTAGTTAAAAACAGAGCAGAATAATTCTCTCATTGCTGCCTTCATGGAAAGGTCCAGAAGTAATATACATTTAGGAGGAAATTTAACTATGGAGATTTATTCCATGGGAATTTTCCTTTCTTCCATGGTAGCTGTTTGGGTTTTGTTTTTGGTTTCAGATTATGAAAATGATTATTCAGAGGGGAAAATAGCCTCGTACAGATGCCACTGTGCAAACAGTAATTTTCAGAAGAGTAAAACATTATCATCATGGAACAGGGTAATTTGATTTACAAGTGAACAGACAGAAAAACGTGACAGCAAGAGAATAAAGCCGAGCTGTGCTGGGTGAGCCCACCTGTGGCACTGACTGCTGGTGGTGCAGAGCTCCTGCCCTGCTCACAGCTTGAGCAGAGACCACAGAGAGCTCCGGCAGGTTGGCCATGGCAGGGATGAAATCAGCCCCCATTTCCCCCTGGCTAAAGACAGATTCCTTGAGCCCACAGTGCCTCTGCTAAAGGATGGTTCAAAGGGTTGTACGTTACACCAATACTCCCTGAATTCAGCTCAATTGTCTTAGGAGAGTTTTCAGTCTCTCCCTGGAGCTGTCTCCACACCATCACTTTCCATTTCCAAGGAAACTCTTCAAAACCCTGTTCCAGTCTCAGCCCAGGCCCTGCACTGCAGCTCACACACCAGCCTAAGGCCTCATCACAGACAATTCCAGTGCAGGCACAGGGGAGAACACTTCCCCAGACAGCATCAGCAAACTGTCAGTGGCCTCATTAGGCAGAGAGCACCTCGCTCCCCCGAGGCACAGGAGCAGCTCATGGGCCATTAACAAAACCAGGGCTGCCTGGGACAGGGTTTGGGCAGGGTGAGCCCACTGCCCTGGCAGGGGAACAGCAGAGAGCAAGGTGGTTAATTAGCTCATACTTAAATTAATTTGCCGTTCCTAATGTATGTTACAGATATAGTCCTGAAGCCTTGCTTATCTGACAGGGTAAATTTATTACATGTCAAGTGGGCAGCATTTGCCTTCCCAGCCAGCTGTGCCCACGTGTGCAGAGACAGAGCTCTGAACTGAGTCCAGCTGGGAGAAGGCATTTTGGTCTCCAAGGCTCATCCTCTCTTCTCCAGCCTGGCCATTAATCCAGGCTCAGACAGGCATCTCTGCATGAGACTGTAATTTGCTCTGTGTGGGCTTCTCTGCCTGTGTGTGCACACTGCTGGGGTTTCTTGTTGTTGCTGGAAACAGTCATGTTTGAGTCTGCCACCTCCTCTTCTCTTCCTTTTGCTCCCTCTTTTGCAGCAGAGGGAAGGAGTTGTTCAGTGCCTGTGGTGAGCCCTGACCTGGGGCAGAGCTGCTGATCCGGAGTTCCTCCCCTATCCTGCCACATCCCTTTCCACTCTGGGCTGCCAGCACCAGTGCTGCCCCTGCCACAGGCACACCACAGCTCCAGTGCTGCCCCTGCCACAGGCACACCACAGCTCCAGTTCTGCCCTTGCCACAGGCACACCACAGCTCCAGTTCTGCCCCTGCCACATTCACACCACAGCTCCAGTTCTGCCCTGACTCTCATCCTCCCAAAGCACAGACACTTCATTTAAAGCATGAGAGGCATCTCACTGAATGTAAAGAGATGCACACAGGGTTAAAATCACTCCTTTGCACAAATACCTGCAGGGGCAGACTGCTGCCTCAGACTCAGCTTAGCCTGAGGAGCCAGACTCTGATACCCCCTGAGATGTCACATCCCCACAAGAGCTGTACTCCAGAAGAGAAGAGTTTAGCCCCAGAAATCAGCAGCTGACCGTGCTGCCATGGATGCACAGATGCCTTTCCAGGGGCTGAGCAACTGGGGCTGCTCCCAGGTGAGTCCGTGGTGCCCTGGATCTGTATTTTAGCACCAGGCACCCGCCCCCTTCCCACCACAGACAGGGTGGAAGTCCAAGGTCAGGGGCAGAATGGGGGGAGAAAGAGCTGAGAGAATCAGACCCGAGTGTTTCCAACCACAACTGATGGAAACCTGGGCAGCACACACAGAGCTGCCTGGCATCCATGCAGAGGAGCTGCTTTGAGCCAGAAAGTTGGCCTTGGAGACTCTTGAACCAGCTGGGAATATTGATGTGATTAACAATGATTTGATTTGGAAATCAATGTGAAGGAGATTGTTTGCTTGCTTTGTCCAATTTAGTCCGTGAAATACTGGCTGCAATACAGGGAGAAATTCAGCTGAGGCAGGAAGGGGGTTTGGAGGAGGGGTGGAGTGGGGTGTGTTTGTTGTTTTTTCAGACATCCGTCTGGATTCGAGCCGGAAAAACTTAAGCATTCCATGAAATGTTTTACGTGTGTCTATAATAATCTGAACAAAGGAACAGCTGACAGCTCATGATCAGTTAAAAGATAGAGCAATTTCTAGTTAGCAATCTTGTGATTGCATTTTCTGTACCTACGTGCGAGGCTTCCTAATTGTCATGTGGTTTTTGTTGCAGTTTGGCTGCAAATGAAACACTGAATTTACAGGAAACCCAACACAAACACTAAGTCTTTAAGAGGAATATTAAGAAGCCATTCTCCTGGGTCACAGAGCAAAGAGGCTGCACAGGCACAGCCATTAAATGTTACCAGGTATAAGTTGTTGGGCTCATATTCTAACCCTAGGAGGAGTGATAATTCATCACAGCTAATTTGAATTGGAAAGGAAGGAAGCATTTTTTAAACTTCAATCACATTAAATTGTCTCTTCCACTTTAGCTCCAGGGAGTTGCTTCTGCCAATAACTCCTGGGAGCACTGCAAGAACCCCTGGGTAAAATTTTGTGGTGCAGGCTGGGAAGCAAACAAGTAAGCAATTGATAAATGGTCTCTCCTGACATTAATATGTTTTTTGAAATACATGGAAAGCTCAGTGATGAAATCCCAGATTCCATATAATCCCAGATTCCACACATTAATTTTGCTGAGTAGCCACTTGCTGCACTATAAAATATCAACACCAGGAAGAGCAGTAAATGACAGACCAGAGCAGAAAGCTTGTCATCTTACTGTTGCCCTTGGGAAATGTAACCTCCTTAAAACCAGCAGCTTTGTCAGTCTTGATGTAATTATTTCATTACTCACTGTGGGATGTTGAGGTTGTTCCCACCCCCCCACCCAACAGGTTACTCAGATTCCCCTGGAACACTTGGTCTCTCCATTTAGTCACTTTGGAGCTGCAAGACTCTCCCTGGCTTGAATCAGGATGGGAAGGCTGGCACTGTCTGTGCTGAGCAAGAGGAGTCGATGGAACACAGCAGCAGGACAGCCCTGGGTGTGTGGATCCCTCCCAGCACAGCCTGCCCGGGCTGCAGGGCAGGGGCTGGAGCAGGAGCTGTGCCCACAGCACACAGAGCTGCTGCCCATCCTCACACCTGCCAGGGCAGCACTGGGGTACAAATGCAGGTGGTGGAGGCTGTGTGGGTTCTGCTGGGCAGAGAGCTGAGAACTGGCTTTACCCAGAGGACAGAAAGGTGCCCATGGCTTGCTGGAGTCACTGACAATCTTGGATACCCTCTGTTGAGACACAGACATCCCCTTGCCATCCTTAGGACCAGCTTCTCCATGTTCTCCCTAAGGACTAAACCATCTACCTTCTCAGAAAGTTGTCACCTTTCTGATCCAGTTCCTGACCTGGTAGGAACAAACTACCTCCCTCTGAGCCAGGAAATCACACCTGCAAGGTCACCACCACAATTTTGGTGTATCCATGCAGGCCTGGACTCCTTTGACACAAGATTTTCACCAGCTGAAGACACCTCAGTGCCCTTAAGCAGTGGGACCACTACAGCTCTGCTTTCTGTGCCAGGACATGTTTCCCCTTCAAACAGCTCAGGAAAGTTGAAATAGCTACAGACCAAAAGAGGTGCCAAAATATCAGCTTATAGAAGATGCTCTGCTGCTTAGAGCAGATTAAATCATTTTGCATACAAAAAGCACTGAATGGAAACATTGGGATACTGTGTATTTGGACACTGGGCAATACCAACATAATCCAAAGAGAAGCAGAACAATCCTGCAGTGGAAAATGTCATCAGCAGTGAGGCTGAGCCCAGACTGCAGCAGGTAGCAAGTCAAAATGATCACAGCAGTTTGGGCTGTGATTGCCTCACACCTTAGAGGCTTTTCACCAACCTTTTTTCTGCGACTGAATTCTTCAGGCAGTAGACGATTTGAGGAGTGATTCAATTCACTGCAGTCTCCTCCTGAGTCATTACTGAGCAAGTCTCCTACAAAAGTTAAGCATTTTAAACAAATGGCTCTACCTTTGGAGATGGGATGCAAATCCCAGTTGGTCACAACTAGACATTCAGACGAAAAGGACTTCAATTCTCACATCAACTACATCCATCTACATCCACTGATTTTTATTTCAACAGTTCAGTGTTATCTCTCAGCCTCTTTGTGTGACTCTTCAGTGAGGCTCTTTATCTCTTAGTCATCTATTTGTAATATTTACTCACATAAAAAAGACCTACATTATTTGGACAGCAGCCAAAAAGAATATCCCTACCGTTTAAATTATTAACTAATTTGAGCAGTTCTTCAATACTGGCAGCAGAGGAGACTCGTCTCTCTCCTGTGTGTGGAGAAGAAGCATTTTTGGTGCTTCTGTGCATTGTGGAAAGGCAGCTCTACCCACAGGAGGGCAGTGCCAGGTCAATTGTTTCTATTTCTGAAACACCTGAAGTGCTGCCTCTTTCTCTTTTGTCTCATCGGTGGGGATGGAGAGTGGCACACACACAGTACAGCCCTCAGAGCCTCCCTGGTGACGGGGTCCTTCAGTCTGGTCCAGCCTGAGCTGCATGAAAGCTTTCCCAGGCTGCAGTGCTGCCCCAGAACCTGCCCCAGGCCAGGGTTCAGACCCCAGCCCGAGGCAATCAGCTCAGTATTAAGCTCAGCACTATTTAGGCTTCTACACAGGCCCAGCTGCTCTTAATTCCAGCACCGTTCCAGACTAATACCAGCACTGCCTGTGAAGCACAGCCTGAGCCACATCCCAGCTTTGTGTGTGAGTGAGATAAACGCCACACAGGAGCCTGCCTTGCCTATTAAGGTGTTTGCCCTGTTGTTCCCACCGACATCAGCACTGCTGACAAAAAGCAAGCAATGCATTTTAATAAATCTGAAGGGCTGTGCTTGGCTTCCCAAGTAGCTCTGCAGGCAGCTCCACAAAGGGCCCTACACGCTGCTGCAACCCAGAGCCTGCAGGGAAGGGGGAAGGAGATGAAGCAAATGTTTCTGAGGTTCAGATCAACAATCTCCTGTGCAAACACAGTCCCTGCAGCAAAGACAACCACTGCGCTCTTCTGATTAAACAAGCCTGGGATCACTGAACGTCTTTTCCTCTCAAGTCTGAGAAAGGAATGGGATAAATTCCCAGTGCCAGTCAGTGGAAGTAATGGTTTAGAGAACACCCCCTTACTGACTTTACCCTTTGTTCCAATACCACCTGTAAATTCTTTGCTAAAATTAATATTTTAAAGCAGAATCCTAAATACATAGAAGGTTTGGGGAATGGTTTGGGTTGGAAGAGACTCTGAAGATCATCCAGTCCCACCCCCTGCCATGGGCAGGGACACCTCCCACTAGCCCAGGTTGCTCCAAGCCCCGTCCAACCTGGCCTTGGACTCTTCCAGGGATGGGGCAGCCACATCTTCTCTGGGCAACCTGTGCCAGGGCCTCTCCAGGGAACGGTTTCTTCCTAAAATCCCATCTAAACCCACCCTCTTTCAGTTCAAGGCAAAGGTTCATTCCCTGTGTTTCACCCGCTAAAATGCTCGGCAGACCCTCGGCAACCCACCCCGCTCGGTGCCCACCCTCCCGCTGGCATCCCTTCCCCTTGTCCTGTCGAAAGGCAGAGCCGGATTTTTTGGGAAAGCGGGAGTGCATTCCCGGCTCCGCTCCCGATCCCGCTCGTTGCCGTCACGCTCCTGCCCCCGCGTGGGCAGCGACGGCATCGCAGCATCCCGGGATCGGGATGGGATCCCGGGACACCGAACATCGGCCCCTTCCCGGGACACCGAACATCGG
>NW_020884887.1:15201250-15237205 GCF_003945725.1 Corapipo altera | reverse complement strand
TCCCGGGACACCGAACATCGGCCCCTTCCCGGGACACCGAACATCGGCCCCTTCCCGGCCCCGGAGCCTCTGCAGGCACCGCCGGAGGGCTCCTGCACAGATTTGTTCTGCTCGATCAAACACGCACCTTTTCAGCTTCCCAGCCGATTTTGAGGAGTTTACGTCAGAGGACTGGGCTTCATCATGAAATTATTTCTCAAAGGCAATTAATACAAGCCGGGTTTATTCAGCAGAAGTTCAGAACACTTGTGCAGTTTTGGGTTTTTCTCTTCCCTGAGGATGTGAGCTGCAAGATTAAGAGAAAAATCACAGAAGGAAAGTAAAGCCAAACAGTAGAAGCCAGAGCTTGTCATGTGTCTAACCAGGATGGAGTAATGAAACTTTAAACACTAAGAAAATTACAGAGATTAATTTCAGTGTTACCAACCCACCAAATTTAGCTGGAGAGCCCCTATGAAAAGATGGAGAGTAGTGGGGCTTCAAACTCTTAATGTATTAAATTAGAGAAGGACTAGATATGTTGGAAACATTACGCTGTATCACAGCAAAAATGCAGTTCCAAAATTAATGAGATTTTGATAAACCCCCCCCCTTAAAAATGGAATATTTCCATCTTAAAATGCACAAAGATTAAAATCTTCGTAAATATCCTATTAAGAAACTTCTGATGCTGTTTTAGGGTTTCAGTTGAAACACAGTGCATGAAGGTTGCCATAGCTACAAGCAAATTTTTAAATAACTGTTTTTCATCAGAGCAGCTGCAGTATCATGCAGAACCCAGGGTGAAGTGGGGGAGCTGGAAGGAGTCTGACCGACTTCAAGCCACTAATCAAGTGGCTCTGAGATTTCACAAACACAGAAACTTTAAATATGCTTTCTGCTTTTTAAAGAAAATGCTGCCCTTTGTCGTTTGGCAGCACCCCAGCAAATGCTGTCAGCGCTGTGTGAGACCTCAGTCAAGAGAAGAGCTTTGTTTTCATGCTGGAAAACAGGAATATTTGCAGTGCTGAGGCCCAGCCTGGTCAGGTGCCCAGGACTGAGGGATGTGCTGTGCCCTGGGTTTGCTCCGAGGGGCATGAACTGCTTGGCCTGAAAATGCCCCAAGAGGCACAGATTTCCATACCCAGGAAAAACTCTTCCTTGCCTCAGCTTGCCCTGGAAAACACAGAAAGGAAACATGGAAGACAAGTGAAGGTGTCAAACGCTGGCAGGAGGCTTTGGAGGTGGGGTGTGATTGGGGGGTCCTGCCCCAGTGGGGTTTGGGGGTCAGGAGGTGTTTTCCTCTCCTCTGAGGTCTCTCCCTGGCTGGAATGGGCAGAGCAACATCCTGTGCAACAGTGCCAGCAGAAAATGGACCTTCCTGCACTGTGGGCACCTGCTCAGAGCAGGGCTGGGCTGTGGACAGCACAACAGCCACCCTTCAACCAGTAACATTAACTGTGGCAGAATTCCCAGGAAACCTCAAATAGATTCATTTTGTGTCCTCAGCCAAGTATGTCCCTGGGTCCCAGACTGTAAAACAGAAATAGATAAAGAATAAAATTTCTCACAGGAATACCAAGAGCTTTAACTCCACACAATAGTAATTGAATTGCTATCTCTAGACAGTGGGAATGCTTGGCTGGGTCTGTTTTTTTTCCTGAACAACAAATTAATGATCATTATTTAATACACCATTGTGAATCTGAGAGAGTCATCCCAGTGATGATTATTTTTACACAAATTGGTTCATTTATCTGTGACCTGCTTCTCAGAGGTCCCTCCACAGCACAGGGGGGGTGCTGCCTGTCTTGGGCAGTGATGCACTAAGGCTTGTGGTGCTCTGCCATCACCTGCACAGCCCTGGAGTTTGCAGGCAAGCAACAGATGTAAATCTATGCAGACAAATCTTCTGGGCAAGGTAATTTTAGTTCAAATCTGATTTTAAAATTTCCTTTAGATCTGAAAATGAAACTGCTTCCTTTCCTGATGACTGTATGTTTGTTTGTTCCAAAATGCTTCATGGGGTAAAAGGGAAGAAAAACAAAGGGGAGGAAAGTCAGAAAAAACTTTAAAAAGTTTTAGAAAAAATGACAGAAAAAAAACCCATCATAGCAGATTCTTCTAGCAAATTACATTCCTTGTGTGATTCCAAGTCCTCAAGAAAGTGTCCAAGGCCAGGTTGGACAGGGCTTGGAGGAACCTGGGCTAGTGGAAGGTGTCCCTGCCCATGGCAGGGGGCTGGAACTGGATGGTTTTTCAGGTCCCTTCCAACCCAAGCCATTCTATGATAGTATGATGCTATAATTCATAGGTGCTGAGGCAGAGTAAGTACTACCTTAACACAGAATAGAAAAAAAAAGTGGAAAAGTCCCTCATTTTAGAAACCAGATGCTTAATGGCAGGCAGAAAGCTCTCAGTGCCTCGATGAGACCCTGGCACAGCCTGATGTGCTGCCTTTGCCCAACACCCCTCCCCAGGCCAGCAGTGAGTGATCAGAACATGGAAAACAGGTTTGAGTACTAGAAAGACAACCTAGCAAATATCTTTCATCATGTACATTTTAAAAGTGTCTCTTTGACAGAGTGAAAACCACCTAGTACAGCAGAGTGAGGGAGGGATGCCAGTGAACAGGGAATTCTATCCTGGAGTCCATGTATCCTGTCAAAGGGACAGACCTTCCAGGATATCTTTAGGTATTAACTTTTCTGATGTAGAGTTTTTTTAAGGGAAAGAAACTGAAGATAAAAAAAGCACAACCTGCTGTATGGTTGGGCTGCCAGAAAAACAGATTGTGAGTCACTGCAAACTGGTGACCTTAGTCAGCATATTGCAGCTCCACAGCTTTTCAGCCCTGCTGTTCCTTCTCCGAGGCAGAGGAGAGGATGTCAAAGCTGTGCTTTCCACATATACACATGCACACTCATGCTCACATTAAATGCTATTTCTCTCAACTGTGCAGACACCAGGATTGCTGAACCTGACATAAGCTCATCATTTTCCTGGAAGCAGAGAGGGATGGTAGCCAAAAAGCTGAGCCACAGGCAGCCACAGCTCTCTCCTCTTGGAGGAGCAAAGGGCAGCAGCACAGATCCACCCCAGGAGTGTGCAGAGCAGCCACTCCTTGGAAACCTGGATCCTGGGCTGGGAATGAGCACCTGCAGCCTGCACTGGCACCTCATCAGCATTCCCTGGACATCACACATGGATCAAGGACTGCAGAGGCTTTGGGAGAAGCTGCTGGTGGGAGGCAGCAGAAGGGAGCAGGACTGATGGCACAGGGCACCTTTCTCAGCTCACCTGCAATGTGAACCCTGCCAACACCCACAGACCTGCTCCTGCTGCAGGAGCTCCTCTCTCGCTGCTGCTCCACCATTTGCTTCCATTCTGCTCTACAAGCAGCACACAAGCCCCTCCAGCACACAGAGGTTGGCTTTTTATCACAGATGCAAGCATTATCTTGAAGCAAGGAGAACAGAATCCTGGGGGATGAGCTACAAAACCAAAACCAAAGAAACAAATGGGAAATAAATAAATAAATACAAAAGGAAAAAAAAAAAAAAAAAAACCACACCACCACCACCAAACACAAAAAACATGCCCTGAGAGAGGCAGGAAGGGATCAAGGACCAAGAAGTGGGGACAGAACGTGGGCCAAGGGAGGGGGAGGCAGCAAACCACACAAGCAGGGGCAGTGGGTGACACGGGGCTATGCTCATACCAGAGGAAGGATGTAGGGCTTTGTCCTCATTTGTTTGTTGTGAATAGTAAGCAGAAAACCAAAAGTGAAGAGCAAAAAGCATGCAAAGAACTCAGGGCTGCTTCTCCATGGGAAGTGTTTGGGCTCTCAGTTTGCTCATCTGTAGGCAGCCTTGTTGCTCTGCCAGAGCTGTGCTGGGGGGATTCCGAACAGAATAAACACCGTTAGAGCTGTGAATAAGCACCAGAAGGTGGCAGAGATCAGCTCGAAAGAGCCACGGAGGGGGGATCCCATTTTAGCAAATGCTTTACTTGCCCCCAAAACAAGGTTCATATCTATGGCAGCACTAACAAGTACAGCTGAATTCACCTAACTGGTTTTTCGAAAGGAAGAAAAGTACAATGAAAAATCAGAGTTTCACTCTCAAATGAAACATTTGGCGATATGGAGATAAATCCTTCAGAAGAGATGCAGTCATGAGAGCTGTGATGCTTCAACTTCTGCTGCTGTAGCAGTCAGTTAATCCATGGCACACCGTGCATCTCACAGAGCACAGGAGATGAGCCACGGAGTCACTTCACCCTCAGCACCCTGCCCTGCACTGCCCTGTGCAGGCTGGGGGTGTGAGCTGCAGGCTGGGGCACCTGAGGGCTGCCCTGCTTACAGAGGCACAATAAACTGGTGTAGTGCCAGGCAGCAAAGTGAGACAGGAAGAAGGTTTGAAACCACAGGCTAAAAATACTTTCTGTTCTGCTGGAAGGGCACAGCACTGTCAGTAGGACAGTCTGGGATTTGAAAACTCATCCAATTTAAAGATCCCAAGAATGAAAGAGCAGATGCCTTGTCATGCAAGGTTCAGAGGTAACTCCAGAGGGCTGCAGCTAAGGAAGAACACAGGGAATGGTTGGGCACTGCAAGGCTGAAAGGCAGCCTTGCTTCTGCTTGCAAATAGCTCTGTACCTGTTCATTTAATCTGTGCTCTCACCCAGCAGCAACTGGAGAGCTCAGAAACATCCAGGCAGCTGTGGGAGAAAAAAGACTTGAGAATAATGAACTCTGGGAACAGCTTTTTCCTTCACCATTTTCCACACAAACAGCTACGATCAGAACTTGCTCAGGACACAAATACCAACTCCTTTTTCATTACACACGGGCTGCGTGACTGTTTTCCTACCTGCAAGGCTGTCATTCACAGAGACCTGGAGCTCAGGGCCAGGCAGAATCTCCTGACTTTCTTTGGGCACAGGCAGCCCCTGGCACTGGGGAGGTTCAGCACTGGGCAGATGTGGCTGCAGAATTCCTGGTGGTGATATCCCACGTGCAGTTCACCAAAGGGGTGGTAACCTGGGGTGTGAGTGGGTAGGGAGTGAGGAACCACACCCTGGGGGTACACCCAGCCCTGGCCCTCCAGGAAACCCCCTCACCCCCTGCCCCAGCCCAGGCAGGACCCATTCCCACAGGAACAGCGCTGTACCTGCTGCCCTGCCCACACCAAGGGGACTGTTCACCCCTGGGATTTAACACCTCAGCTTCCTGTGAGACAACATCAGCAGTGCTATTGCTGGTTCCTGACTCACTGCAGGCTGTGAGGAAAGGCAAGCATTACTTACAGCACTGTTGGTTCCCTCAGGAGACAGGACTGCAAAGACTCCACTCCAACAACATCTCCATCTCCTCTGTGGCCTCGAGTGCTCACCCCCTGCACTCACCCACTGCCACAGCCTGGGCTGCTCAGGGGAGGCACTGCAGCAAGTTTTGCACCCTCAGCCATCTAATATCCACCAGGCTGCCTCCATACTGGAAAAGGTTCCATTTCTCTCTCTTCTTTTGCAGATATTGCTAACTCTGACCTCAGACTTCATTTCCTCCTTCTGACAGGGGTGATCGAGGAAAATAAAAAATCAAATTTCAATACCATCCTTTGCTTTGTGTGTTTCTCCATCCTGTTTAATGGATATTCCCACAGCAGGAGCTGCTGGAACTGGTGAGCTCTTCCAAGAACTGTAATTTCTAGACTGGTGAGCACAATACATCTCAGACAGCCACAAAGAAACTCTTCAACCCTTAGAATACGAATTTATATGAAAATTACATTAGTATGAAGGCACACCTGTATCCACAGGCAACAGTGATTATATCTGATTATTTTTAGTGTAAATACATATTCAGAATTAAAGGCACATGACATTTTAAGCTACTTAGCTGAGCACGCTGTTCCTGCACCTGTGAGATTTTAGTATTTCTATACTTTTAAGAGCATTGTACCACAGAGGTAAGATCAGTGCATGATCCACTTTATTGAGTTGGAAAAATGTAGTTTAGGAAGATGTTATTATTGCAGGAAAGCAGTGGAAAGCTCATTGGTAATCATAACTCTTTACATGCTTAAAGACCACAGTTATTTCCCTGATCCCTGAATGAAAAATGTTAACATAGGTCCTCCAAGAAAAAAGCCATTTACCTGTGACTTGAATGAATCCCCCTGTAAGGGGGTGCTCATGCTACTGAGCCTTCAAACAGCACACATCCCTATTAGACTGGAGACTCCCTAACCCAAACCCTTGTGGAGCACATTACCATGCCCAGGAAGGAAAATCTGTGTTCATATGAGGGGGCTGGTGGCTGGTGCACAGGCACATTCTGTACAGTCACAATACTCCTTGAAAAGGGGTATTTGGTATCAGACAAACCAAAGCAAACCATAACTGCACAGCAGTGGCACTGAGGGCAGGTTACAGCAGGTTATCAGCTGGCACACTTGGTGTCCAACCTGGGGAGCTCTGGGGCTGCCCTGGTGCAGAGTAGCTTCCCCAGCTGTCCCTGGGAGCTCTGCACCACTTGGCAATATTGGGGGGGACCATCATTCAGTCAGCAGATAGCAGGGATTTCTGTGTGACCTTGATAACAACGAGAGGAAAGAACAAAGCTAATTAGGCAGTGAGAGGCAGCACGAGCCCATCAGCTCAGCAAGGATTCAGTCACCATTCAGCTATTTAACATTCAGCTATTTAACACACAGCTATTTAACTCGAGAGCCAGACTTTGCAGTGAGCCCGCCCTGTTCAGATGATTCACATCGGTGGCTCCTCCTCTCCCACTTGCTGCTCTCTCCATCCAGAGGAGTCAGGGAATGATCAAGTGCTTCTTTGCTCTCCCGTGTGTGTGAAGACAGAAATATCCAAGCTGCAGAACTGAGCCCCATGGGTCTGACAGCAGATTCAATTACAACCCATGGAATTCAGTTCTCAGAGCTGAGAATAAATGACCCTCATTTCAGAGCTGTCCCGACGCCTGGCAGCATCTCCCAGTCCTGCTGGCTCCCTCCAGCCTGGCCTCCTTCCAGGGGCTGCAAAACCTCCTCTGCAGCCAAAGCAGCTCTACCCAGACTGTAAGTCAGATGCAGAATAATGGCTCCAGGACATATATTTAAAAAAATAGACTATTTTGTATTTTGACATCTTAAGTGGCCACACACATAGACACAATGTGCACTAACACAGAGCAGAATTCCTAGTACCAAAAAAAGAAATTTATAGCCAAGGAGTATAACAGAATAAGGTTTTGCTCTCTTCTGGAAGCCTTTGAGAATTTCAAACAGGTAAGTTTAAGCTGTGTTCTGCTTCGACCCTCTATCAACTTCACAGGTGACATCTCTATCCTTTCAGTGCCATTCCAGTGTCATTCCCTCCCTCTGAGAACTCATTTACTCAAGGATTGAATTCATGCAATTGCAAACAAGAAGACAGCCCATAAAATTATATTGTTCTGCCTTTGCAAGAGCAGTGAGGAGGCAAGTCTTTTCAAGAGGCCATAAATCTACTGCTTGAAAAAACATTATTCTTTCCTATTTCAGCAAGGTCCCTCAGCACCTCGTAGCTTGGAGATCTTATTACAGCAGAATTAACTATTCCTACAGGACAGATACTTAATAGACATTCACCACGTAAAGTTTTACTGCTACACTGGAAGGCAAACCTTTTCAGAGTGATTAGGTACTGTTAACTGCCTGAGGACTATGCTTCCATAAGTTTTCTTTTGGAATATGTTTAAGGGGAAAAGAACATTTAGATGCCAAAACCATCAAGTTAATGCAGTGTGTAAATTCTCTGCATTTTCTTTATTGTCCCCTACTTTTATTCTCTGTGTTACCATTACAACCTTTCTTTTTAATACATCTACATTTGTCTGAACGTATAACCAAAGGGTGAGATTTTAATGCTTTTTAACCAGTCAGTGACCTACTGCAGCTTCACATGAAATCCAGATACTGTCCAAATGAGCTCTTCGTGGGTGGTAATTAATTAACACCAATGGGGAACTGGAAATAACATATGAATGTGGTCACAATTCATTAGGAGCAAAAAATATCTTCTTCACCCTTATTTAGTTAAATACATTTTCCCCACAGCTTGTGGAAAAATACATATCTCAGCTATACTGACACCTGGGTAGTTGAAGCAAGAGGGCAAAATGGAAGATGAAGTTATTCTAGAGGTTTTGAGATTTTAAAAAAAGAGGAAAACTCACCACCAGAAAGGACCACGGTGACCCCAGAGGCAGCCAAACACTCCAACCCAGCAGGAGCTTTCAGGCTGAACAGGGTGAGAGCTGAGGGTTTCAGGTGTGGGCTGTGGGCTGCTGCTCTGCAGGCACAGGGGGGTTCTGCTGCCTGGGCACAGCTCGTGTCCCATCCCCTGGGCAGAGGATGAGACAGCAGAGCTGCAGCTCAGCCTCACACCCCTGCCTGGGCACTGCCCAGAGAGGAAACCTCTGCTCAGAGTGGGGAACCCACAGCTCAACTTTTAAAACCCAGACTAATCACCTTTAAAACCCTTACTTGACCTTTCTGATCTTCTCCATTTAAAAATCTCCCATTTCTTTGACTTCCCTCATTCCCACATAGGAAGTGTCCCCCTGTCCCCCAGCTGGGCCGACTGCTGGCCCTGGCACATCCATCCCTGGCAGCCTCCTCTGCTCTCCACAACAATTCCAGTTCCTACAGCAGCTGCAGGGTGTGCTGGGCTTTGGGGAGCTGCCCTGTCCTCCCGTGGGGTCCCCTCCCAGCAGAGACAATCCCACCCCTCCTGCCCCATCCCCCTGTCGCTGCCATCCCAGCAGAGCAGCTCTGCCACACCACACCCACCCACAGAAGGTCGGGGATCTGCTGCTGAGGCAAACACTGCCCAGATCTTAACCTTAAACACAGTTAATCCCTCTCAGTAAAGCCAATATCCAAGTTTAAGGTAGAGTGCTCACACACACAGAAACTATTAATCTCTGCATTAATCTGTGTATTAAATTAATCCGTGCTCTACAAAGATCATGTTCACCCACGAAAAACCCAAGGCCAAAGTTTCAGTGCAGGCTTAAAGAAAACACACCCATGCTTTGCTCTTGAGCTAAACTCTGCCAGTCTCAGCCCAGACACAGGCATTGGTGCCCAGCACACCCTGTCCCAGGTTCTCACCACACCACTGGAGTGATGGGCAGTGCCAGGGCAGGAACTGCCAGCAGAGGTTCCTTCTCCTGAACCCTACAGGATGACAAATGCATCAGGTCCATAACACCTTCAGCCCTGCAACTACGCAGACACTTTCATTGTCCCCACACCAGAAAGAAAAGATTTTAAAATAAAATTAAAAAAAAGTTAAAAATAATCTGGAATGGTTAATTTGTATATGGAAAAAAATCCCCATCTCGTGATGAATCAGATCAGCCTAAGCACATATTTTGGGCTTGCCAGAAGCAAGTGCATTTGTTCCCAAAATGCTTTCTGAAGCTCCCAGTTATTTTCTGGCTGCATTTTTAATTTCAAGCCATAGTTACATTTCTAGTGCCAATGCCTATGTCACAAATAGCAAAGATTCAATTTCCTCTGCTGTAGAATTATTCCACTCTGCTTATCTTGAGGTTCAGTTCTCTTGTCTCCAATTTAATCATATTTTCCAACACAGTACTTTGTGCAACAGACCATTTTCCTTCATGAAAGATAAAAATGATTGCATATTCCATTTCATTCTTTGACCTAAGACTTACTGATTATTTCTGCATTTTTTCACTAAATTTAAGAAAAAATACGTGGCAAACTAAATACCAGGCATAAATCACTAAGAAAAACAACATTTACACCATCACCCATCTATATACATTGTGGCTAGTTAAAACACTAATAACAAAACAATGAAAATTATTTCACATTTTTAAAAAGCTCTGGCCATCAGCAATAATAATAAAGACGTCTAATACCAAGAAATAATTTTAGTAATCACTATAGAAGACATTTACAGTATAGCAACAATATAGTTTCATTTAAACTCAACCATAATAGGTTACAGCCCTGGAGGCAATTTCAGCAAGTTTTATGTATTGAAAAACACAAATTTTTATGGGCTCCATCTTTTTTTCTTTTATAATGTATTTTCAGATGACAGGGTGGAACAGGGTAGAAGAATGCAAACAGCCTAAACCACATTTTGCACGTTGACACAACTGCAGTAACAGCTGTACTGACGGTGCCCAGAAGGTGCAGGGCAGCTGCAAAGCCAGTTTTCATTGTGCTGACAAGGGCAGGGAGAACTGAGGAGTTGAAAGCCTTTGCAGCTCTGTGGAACTCCATCTCTGCCCACTCTCTCTAGTCTCAGCAATACATTTTGCCAGTAAACAAGCAAGAAGTTTCACCCCAGCTGACTAATCCTGAGGACGAAGGAAAGGACCCACCTCTTGGAAGGCAGAGCTGTCCCAGACCCAGGGGCACTTCCTCCCCTGGGCAGGGAATCTGATCCCCGTGCCCAGGGCAGATGCTGGAGCTCATCCTGCAGACTCCAGAACCCCTCCTCTGCACCTTTGTAACCCAACGGGGAATTTCTGTTGGAAATTCCACCGTAGAAAAGAGTGGAGATTCCTCCGTCCCTTTTTTTCATGCTGTCAACCAAATTTTTGGGTGCTTAGATAAGCTCGGAGCATGTAGAAGAAAAAAAAAATAGATAAACCATCTTCAAAAAAAGCAAAGGATCAATGTGAGAGAAAACCAGATCTAGCCAGTCAAACCTCCTTGCTGCAATCAAACACTGCACTTTCAAAATCACTGGCATTTGATGGAAAGAGAAAATAGATACTTCAATTAACTCATATCCTCTCCCTGTTTAAATAGTTGTTATTTAAGTGGGTTAAGATACAGATTTAAAAGAAAAAATGCATATACATAAATCATAACACAAGGAAAACATTAATGCATATAATGCTAACACCACCCCTTATTTCTGAATTCCACTGGATTTGGAGTAAAGTCACAACAGCACTGGAAGGACAAGAGAAAAAAATTCCTGCCTGGTGAAGAGAAGCACTAGAAAATGTGCAGATACAACACAGTATTTATACAACAGTATTTAAAAGTAATTCCAAATTTCTCATCGCTTTAGCATAAATATCACTCAAAATTACTTTAAACACCATCTTGTTTATGTTGCTCTTTACAAAACGTAAATCCATCGGAGCTGACAGAGTTGCTCTGATTTAAAATGGGAGGAATTGAGGAAGAATTTGGCATTCTGACTCAGTCTTTAGTGTACAATTTACCTTTCACGTATACACAGTGTACTGGCTCTCAGGCAGAAGATAAGCAGGTAATAAATCAGCTTACATTTTTTCCAGCTCTTACTCACAGTGGAATCCCCAAAATGCATTTTATTTTATCTTTTTCCCACTCTTCAGCTTTTTCTCTTTCATTTTCCTTCCTCCTCTTCAGTCACCCCAGGTGTGCGTTTCTCGTTTTCTATTTGAGTGGCTCAGCTTTGTTCTGTACAATGGAAAGACAGACAGACAGACAGACAGACAGGAGAGAGGCACGGCCAAGGGAACCACCTCGGACACCCACACTCGGGAGCATCTGATAGTGCCTCAAAAACATTTTCACTTTATAAAGGGGGGGGAATCAAACCTGATTTGCATGGGGGGGTCATTCCATCTGCTCAGCTCACGCGTTGGCAGCTCTGGAAAGTCCCTTTTGGGTTCCTTGGCTGATGCAGAGCCAGGAAGGCCCTGCTCGGGGGGGAGCTGAGAAGTGTGTGCTGACCCTGCAAGAGGGGCTGCAGCGAGGGGCTCCATTCCCTGCTCAGAGACCCAGCTGGGACATTTGGGGGCTCTTTGTCCTGAAGGTTTCAGGGCTCAGACCATCACCCAGAGCTGGGGGCTCAGCTGAGAGAAACCCCCGCTGCTGTGCAGGAGGAAGCTCTGGTCAGGTGCTCGATACTTGGGCTTCCTGTCTGTGCAGCCCGCGGTCGAATCTGGGGAAATCCTGAAAACATTATCAGATGCATGATAAGCTCTTTAGCTTTCAAGTACATACTGATTCAGTTTCGGTCAAAACCTCATTTGAAT
Organism: Corapipo altera; assembly: GCF_003945725.1. Lineage (NCBI taxonomy): Eukaryota > Metazoa > Chordata > Aves > Passeriformes > Pipridae > Corapipo > Corapipo altera. Next base: position 15,225,150 of record NW_020884887.1, on the reverse strand, counting down.
ACAGTTTTAAAGTCTAAGTAAAAAGCAAGACCCAAACGGAGAAGAGATTAGACTTGCAGTCTAACATCTCTGGTATCCCAAATAGTGTGACTGATTAATACTGGCATAAACAAATCCACTTCTCCATACCTGCATCGAGATGCTCAGAGCATGCCTTCAGCTTATTAAAAAGGTGTGGAATTACGTGCCTGGCTAATTAAATGCCTTTATTTATCCACAAACAAACAGCACAGCAGAAGCAGCAGCACAGATGTTACTCCACCCAATGTTGTTCACCACTGACTCAAGGCAGGTTGTTTCTGAGAGTGAGGAATTGCTTGGAACTCTCTGGTGCCCACTCATCCCATGGTCTTCCCCAGGAAAGCTGGCACGTGTGCCAAGCCTTGCAGTGTTCAGTGTAGACTCCTGCTTACCAGGCATCACAGAGAGGTTTCCAAACCTGGCTGACAACATTCAGCCCTGTGGATTTAGCCCTGGAAGAGTAAATGCCCACCACACAGACTGAACCCTCAACATTTTCCAGTCCAGATGGGTACTCTGTCAGGATGATGCATTAGGATTCTTAAGACTTGTAGCAAATATGGATTTTTAGTATGGCTGTAAAGTTTCTCACACTTTAGAATAGCAGGTGACAGTCACCAACCCTGTTCTCACACTTCATATTGAATTTTCTAAACTCTCCAGGGTTTGTTTAATGCTCTGCTCAAGAGAAAAGACTCTAGCAAACACATCTTGTTGGGACACATGCACCTGGACCAGAAAAATAAAGTAGCATTGTAACCAAAGCAACCTTGAAGGCCTGGAACCTTGGAGGAGCTCCACAGACAGTGTGTGCTGTGAGGAGGAGGAGGAATATGAGGAAGAAAGGGGTTTTGAGACCTCTGAGCCAGGTCTGGGGAGGCCCTGCTGGCAGGTAGTTCTCGGGTGCATCAAGGATTCATCCACAGGAAATCACACCCACCCCACTGGCTGCCTTCACCTCAGTCAGGCCAGGGCCTCCTCCAGGACACATTCCAGAAGGTTCTCCCTCATACACAGTTCCTGAAGATGAAGAAATGCACTCCATCTGAGTCTGGAAGCAACTAGCACCATTTTCCCAGTTATTGCATGTCTGCAGTCAGCCAAGGCTTGATCTACTTTCCACTCCCAGAGTATAAAACACATCAAAGGCTTTTCCTGAGGGCTCTGATGTTCTCTGTTGCACTCACCTGAAGGGTGACCACAACAGCAGGCACATGCATGGACCGGCTACCCTGGGCAAGAGGAATATTTGGAGGATATTTATCACTGCCAACCACATTCCTCTGAGTGGAAGCTCAGGTTGTCCGTACTCAAAAGTATGGCAGAAGTATGAACCAGCTTTTGTTTCCTCCAAGCTCTGGTTTACAGATCTCTAGTTAGGATAAGACACAAAATACCTTTCACTAGAGCAGAGGTTTCAGACACAAAATCACTCACCACTTTAATACCCATGTCAAAATTACAACAGTAATTAACACTGGAAGGTAGATCCATTGACATTGAGTCCAGATCCAGATGGGAAATAATCCCAAAGTTTCAAAAGCATGTGGAACTGGGATTTTGCTTTTCAGCAGTGGAGAGAGCTGGTGTGGGCTAATAAAATACCGTGTCTGAGCTCTCAGATGATACCCTGAGTCACCTTTGGGCACAGAGCAGCCAAGGCTCTAGTAGGACTTATCAATAAGGATGATTAAGTGAATTTTCATGAGTCATTTCACAGGAGGAGAGGAGCAGAGATGTTTCAGGCTTGGATTCAGCCGTGTCTGCAGTGCTCACTGGTACAACTTTCCAAATGCATCCTTGCTCGGGCCTTGGATTTAAAAACCTCTTTGTGAAAGACCCTGAACTCAATGAATCTGAGCAGTGACACCCTTGCTGGCTCTTTAAGTGAAGGTTATGTGAGCTTCCTGGGTCCCAAAGGTGGGTGTCATCATGTGCACGTGTCACAGCTGGATAACCCAAAGCAGAGCATCTGTACAGAACCTGAGTCCCTTGGGGCAGAAGCACATCCCCAATCCTTGGCTTATCTTCCAAGCAAAAGCAGGAAAGTGTCCAGTAAAGCTGAAACATTTACAGAGACCTTCAGAAAGGAAAGATGACAGGACAGGTCCTTTACTCTGCTTTGTGAAACAAAAGCAATGATCAAAGGGAGGGTGGGGAAAAGAAAGCTTGTACAGAGACTGATGAAGGGAGAGAGGCAACACACTGAGCCCTGTTCCTGACAGCTGGCAGGTTATTATCATCTTAGCATCTCATCTGGAAAGTTTTGACTAACTGAATTACTTTTTTGACAGGAAGTCTTGATCTTACCCTAATTCAGTGGCTGGGATTTCTTGAGGCGATATTATGTCAGGCCAAGCAAGATGCCACTCCAGCCCTGAGGGCAGCACCTTCAGAAACACAGTGTGTGATCATGCAGTGCTTTCTGAGGGCATGAAATCACAGCCCAGGGATCATCACCACCAGTTCCAGCTTCACTGCTCTGTTTACTGCTCTTCACTGCATTCTGTATCAATAGAAAGGGCTGACTTCCTTCTGGGAGGATGATCTTCCCCAGTGAAGGAAGGGAGATCTCTCCCAAACTGGTTAAAATCTTTACAGCAGTATAAAACATGCAGGCAGAGATAAATCAGGTCCTTCATACAAAAAACCTTTCACAGAAACGTAGCCTTCAGAAAGCAGAGTAGACATATAGTCATTTCTTGCATGATTTCATAAATCTTTCATCCCTGCTGAAAGTATTTCTTTGTAACAGACAGTGAGATAACATCATGAGTTATGAATTCCAAGAGGAGCTGGAGCTTAGTCCCATTGAAAACTACAGAGAAATCCAAATTACTTTTGAAGAAATTGGAATTTCTTCCTCAATACTGTTAAAAGCAAACTTCTACTTGATTTCACTTGAAAGCTGAGTTCTGTGGGTCTTTTCCTACGACACAGAGCCTTATACAAAGATATATATATATTATTCTTTACTTGTGTGCATCTAGTTGTCTGATTTCTTTAAGCTGAATTGACTTACAAATTTTACGAGCTCTCCCTCTGACTTCTGTCTCATTGCTTTAATATGCAATACAACTGATTGAAAAGAGAATAGGCTGACAGAGGAGGAAACCAAGGAAATACTTCATAAATCATGCACCTTTCATAGACCACTCTGCACATTTACAAAAGTCATGGTCATGTCACAAGCCAGGTAGGATTTGATTTGCCATCTCACAGCCCACTGTGATGAATTAGGACACGGTGCTCCTACCTCTTCTGGAAGCATGGAAGGGCTGTCGGGCACACTTGGGCAGCAGAGTGCAGAGGGGGTGGTAGAACAGCTCCTCTGTGCACTCCTGGTGACCTGGGCAGCCTCCAGAAGCCAGAGCTCTGCTCCTGGACAGGCTCACAAGAGAGGGAGTGACATGCCAAGACAGGAGAGCTGCAGCCATCCTCCGTGACAGGTTTCTCTAAACTGGGAAATGCTCCCAGTAGGAAATGTCTGAAGAGATTCATCCAGAGGCATTAATCTTCCCCCAGAGTCTCTGTGTACATGACTGCACAGACAGGCACAGATTTCTTTCCCTGAAGGAAGAGTTTTGCTCCACAGTTGCACAGAGGGCTGGGGTGTTGCCAGCACTGCCCACAGCCCCCACAGCTTTGCTCAATGTCCCCCACAACAGCCAGATTATCTGTCAGAGTGCCTTAAAACCCCACCAGAGTTGTTCTACTCAGGTTCATCATTCTCTTAATTATTTTGCTGTGACTGTCTGTAACATCTGTGAGGGCAAGACTGTGAGACTGGTACAGCACAGTCAGACCCACAAACCACAGCACACAGAGATCTCCTGCCACAGCTCCATCCTGGCCTCCAGCCCCACTGCTGCCCACGACAAGCCCTGGGCGTGCCTGCACCCTGCCCTGAATGCAACATTTCTGTGGGTGAAGAAAAGCCACTGCTGCCCTGTCAGGCAGCTGGACTGAAAAGGAGTGCTGCAAAGTGGTCCCAGACAGCACAGCACAGCGAGTGTCACAAGCTTCAGAAGTGGCTTCATTGGATGCTTTGCAGTCAGAAGTTAAAAACAGGAAGGTTTCAAAGGAGTTACAAAGGCAGGAAGTGAGTCAGCCCTGAGCAAGAGGGACAGCAAAGAGTAACCCCTTGTACTGCAGACACCCAGCCAAAGACATACCCAACATCCAGAACCAGAGAGAGCCTGAGAGCAGAGTCAGGAACAGAGAGGAAAAGAGACCCTCCGTGTCCATGCACAGCCCAAAGGAGGGAGGTTTTATCCTTCCAAAGGACTGTCTCCTAACCCCTCTTCTTCCTCCTCATAGCAGCAGCATAACCACCAAGGCACCAGCTTGTCCCCTCCCCTCCCTGCCCAGGCACAGCAAAGCCTCCTGCTCAGTTCTGCTCAGGAGCAGCTGAACAGAGTCCTCCAGAGCAGCTCAGCTGGGAGCAGGATTGCAAACCCTGTGGAGCATCATGAATCCAACCTCAGGCCTCTCCCACACTCATCTGAGTACTGCCAATGGAAATGGGAACACCCACAGCTTCTCCTCGAGCTGCATCCACTGCCCTCATCCCACAGGAGAAGGAACTGCCCTGAAAGCTGTCCCAGCAGCCTGCACAGAGCAAGGAGGCCAAGCAGCATCTGAGCCTGGGCATCAAGGACACTCGGGCTGCTCGCCTGGAAACGGGCACTGTCAGAGAATTCACCTGGAGCAAACCCAGGAGCCACAAGGCACCAGGGCCAGCACAGCTCAGCAGCACCATGGCAGGAGTTCTGAGCAGCTGCAGTTCAGGGAGAGGTACAAAAGAGGCCCTGGGGTACCTCCAGGCACACAAATTACATCTGAAAATAGAACCTGGGTACAAAGTCACACAGGCAGCTTTGAAAATTATACTTCAGGTACCTGACAGTATTGCCCATCACAAAACAAAAACGTTGCATTCCTGGTTGCAGTACCAGAAAAAACACTCAGTCCTCAAGCCTGGACAGTCACACGAGCACTGGGACCCTGCATTGTCAACAAATTCCCATCAGCTTTTGCAGGTTCCTAAATAGGGTAAAACACTTAAAGAATTAGCTGTTCCACAGATGAGAGCATCAGATTCTGAACATGTTGGTCTCTCTTTCAAGCATACTGTTGAAGCTATTAGGAAGACAGATCATGTTTTACTCTCTGTATTAATCAGAAAACTAGGATGCTAGTTCCAAATGAAGAAAGAATCTGGAGAAGGACAGACAGAACTGGCTGAGTTCCAGCACTAAAAAATGCCCTCATCCCTCTGCTTTTCCTGATAACCTTCTGTAAAGCAGCAAACCACTGTAGCAAAAGACTTAAGAGTCAGAGCATAGTCACATACACCATGGGGGGGAACCAAAATACAACTAAAGTAGAACATGAGCTTCCTTGAGAAATGAGATTTCAGTGCAAACCATTTCCAGATCCTTGCTATTTTAAAGAGAAACTCAGAACAGGGCATGGTAAGGTAGGCACAGAAGAAAACACTTCAGAGAAATGTTTGTTAACACTGACAGAAGCTGTTGAAAAGCTCTTATCTGAAAAAAAAATAAAAAAAAACCAGAAAACCACCAACCAAAAAACAGCAGGGGCAAGACTGGCTAGAAGGTAAGAAGCAAAATCCAGTACCTGGCTGCAACTTGCAAGTTTTGAATATCTTCCAGTGAAAAAATTATCCTTAGAAGAGCACTGTGGTCTTGGAATCAATTTTGCAGAGGAATGTTTCCATTTTCATTTTGATTTTTTTTCTCTCAAACATGCTTTTATAGGTCAGAATACTTCTGAAACCAGGGGACATCACATTTACAAAATGAAGATTTATTCTTAAGTTTTACAGAGCAAGGTTTTGTAAGTCAGCCTTGGAATTAGAAGCCTTGGCTTCATAATAATGGGAGTCTTTAACTAACAATTTAAAATACCTTAAAATAATTTATAAGCTGCTTCACAAAATCCAGGAGATGAAACACAATAGGCTCTACTCCAAGCAAAGGATCATACAGCTGCTAAAAGCAGCTCTCAAAGGTTGTGTATTATTTAAGAAGGAATGTGACTGGGCAACACCTAAACAGCCTTAGAAGAATCCAGGATAGTCAAAGCTTCCAGGAATCCAGGATAGTCAAAGCTTCCAGGCTGGGCAGAGATTCACACACCAGGGACTGTTCTCACCTACGTGGCTGCCTGACAAGAGGCCACGGGAGGGCACTGTGGAGCTGTTTCTGTGCCTTAGTTACAGGAATTTCTCTGTAAAAATAAGCTTCAACTGTTTTCTCCCAGCTTGTTAGAACTGATAAGGACAAAGATGCATTTTGTCATTTTCTTTTATAGTGACTGTTGTTTAACTCGTGTGTCTGGTAGACTGAACCCATCAAACTTTGATCTCAGTAAAGGCAGACAAGAACTAAAAACTATTAAAATGCAATTAAGGATCAGTCAAACCCTGAAATCCCTACATAGAATTTCCTTTACCTGTATCTTTTATCTGGTTCGTTTGATATTTCGGTGAATCCTTTGAAGTTTCAAAACAGCTCCCAGCCCCTGGAGCCACACAGTGCTGTGACAATTAAAAGTAGTCTATAGCTGCATAAAAACCCAGCATACCCCACCTTAGAGAATCATTGGGGAGAGCAAACAATTTCAAATGAAAAATGCTGGAAGAGCAGCAGCTCTAGTGCTTGATTTACACTAGACTGGTTTAAACCCTTGCATGTGTTTTAAAGGATCAAGTTATGCAAAGTGAGGTCAGGTGGACCTCAATCTATCACAACCATGTACTGTAACCAGCAGGTACCAACCCCTGGATATGGTTCATAACAGTGTATTAGTCTTGCTTACAAGCTTACCCAGGCTCTGCTTTAGTTGCTGGTCAGATACCTCCTTCTGAAGCACTACTCACACCTGGAGCCTACTGAAAATGAACAAGTCTAGTATTATCCATGTTATATTAGCCTTTATTGAAATACAGAACTACATGAAATTTAAAACCCGTTACAACATTCCTGCTCCTCATAAAAGTCAGCTGGAAACGGTGGCAGCTCAGGGAAGTGTAGTTTTTCCAGGCTAGCAATGAAGTCAAAATGTGCTTGCAGCAAGCCTGAAGTTAGAAATAAATCAAATCAGTTAGAGATAAAGAAATAAGTTAGAAATAAATCAAATCAGTTCCTCAAACTCACAATGTACACTAACACAAGTCAGCTCCCAGAAGCTCAGCATAAACCTCCTGAATGACCAAGGGAAATACTGTTTCATAGTCTAAACCAATCCCACCTAGCTGACAATTTGCAAAGCACTGCAAAAGACTACTCAGGGTGATGGTTTCCACTGAGACAGAGTTCATTATCTTCCCAGCAGCTGGTATGGGCTGTGTTTTGGATTTGTGCTGGACACAGTGTTGGTAAATCAGGGCTGGTTTAGCTATTGCTGAGCAGTGCTCACAGCTGGGACAGCTGCCTGCCCCTGACCCCAGGGCTATCCCACACCCTGGCATCACCCTCAGCATCTGAAGCTGGGGGAAGAAGGAGGGAGTGCTATGTGGAGTCACAGCATTTGTCTTCCCAATCCACCATCCCATGAGATGGAGCCCTGCTATCCTGGGGGTGCTGAACACCTGCCTGCTGATGGGAAGTAGTGAACGAATTCCTTGGTTTGCTTTGCTTGATGCATGGCCTTTGCTTTAGTTATTAAACTGCTTTTACCTCAAACCCATGAGTTATTTCACATTTCCTCCTCCAATTCCCTTCCCCACCCCACAGCAGGGGACCCAGGAAGCAGCTGTGTGGTGCTTGGTGGCAGCTGGGTTATGCCACCCCTCAGCAACAGCACTGAGACCACCACCTGTACCAGCAGGGCTGGGCAGTTCCACTCAGCTGTACCACAGCAGAACTGGCTGCTGCTGGGGCACTGCTCTGGCACAGCTCACACAGCAACAGCAATTCACTGCTGGAGCCAACTGCCTTCCCTCCCAAACCCTGAGGAGCACTGCTGTACTGAAAAGCAGGCTAGGGTTCCACTTACTGGGTGTAAATGACAGCTCTGGAGTGGGAAGAGGTGTTGGCTCCTCCTCTATACGTCTGTGGTATGTCCTTGGATATACCATGAGGGGAACACCACGCAGGTCAAGATTGCTTAGTTTGCACTCCTCAGGAACATCAAAGACCTCAAAGTCTGTTTGGGAAAGACAGTCTGAGTAAGTGTGCAGTAGCTTGGGAAGCTGCAAGTTCTCCTGAATTAAATTAAATGGGAAGCAATCTAAAACAACACAACACAAGGGGTATTGATTTGCAGTTACACTTTAGCTGTCCATGACATTCCCTACACAGACACTTACCAAAAGACTAGATTGCATAACATAACTGCTAACACAGAGCAGCTTTTCATGACTTCAGCAAGCACAGCACATGTTTCACCAACACTGAAGTCTCTGGCACAGCAGTTTTCACACACTAAATCCCCATGAAGAAGACTTTAAGGACACACTTCGAAGGACTGAGAAAGCAAGCACCCTTATGTTTCAGAAGGGACTCAGGAGAAATGCAGTGCTGGCTTTGTGTGCCACAATAGCTTGGACACAGTCTTATAACAATGCCAGCACTTGTGAAAGCTTTATTGTTCATTTTAATAATTACACCAATAGTTCCTACCTTGAGGATCAAAATGAAATATATTTTCTACTTCTGGCCAATCTTCTTCAGACTCAGCCCAATCTTCTTCACACTCTGCCAAATCTTCGTCAGACTCTGAAGTCCAGCTATCTAATTCAGTCTTTTCATCAGTCTTAAAAAAAGGAAGACACATTATTTGAGCTACTGCATTATGTTTGTAGTGGCTCTCCTGTGCTATTCAGGTCTCCAGACAAGCACACCTGCCCTACAGTCCTCAAGTAGGCCTAAATGCTACACCTTCAACACAAAGCTGGAGATGGGCAAATGTTTCAGCAGAGTTTATGTAGCTCAGTACTACACACAGTGGCAACAAGTGACTGCACTGGAACATTTAAGCTCATGTTAAACTGTTAGTACTTAACATGTGAATAAGGCATTAACTGAGACTGTCTTCCCCAGAGCCATCTATGTAGGTGCACTACTTTTGGCTAGAATAGTTATTTTCCTTCCTTGTAATTGATGTGAGACATGTTTTGGATTCCTGCTGAGAACAGCATCAATACACACAGCTGTGGGAGCTACTGCTGAGCAGGTTTACAGAGCCCAGGCCTCTCCTGCCTCTCACAACCCCCAGTGAGGAGGCTGGAGGTGCACAGCCAGGACAGCTGACCCTGAGTGTGCAGAGGGACATCCCCACAATGCACAGCAGCACACTCAGCAGTGAACACAGGGGGAAGTGTGCCAGGGCTGCCACTGCTCAGGGACTGGCACAGCATCACTCAGATGCTTATGTCTTCCTTTGAGATTTTATTTATTAAATTGTCTTTATCTCAGCCTGTGAGTTCTCACTTTTACCCTTCTAGGTCTCTCACCCATCCCACCAAGGGAAAATGAGGGAGCAGCTGTGTGGTGTTTAATCTGCCAGGGTTAAGCCACAACCAACCACGTGTTCCTCTCCCCCCTCCTGCAGCAGCAGCTTGTTGTACTCACTTTGTTTGCAGTGTAAGGCTGATTTTCCTGCTTTATCTCAGGCTGATTTTCCTGCTTTTTCTCAGGCTGATTTTCCTGCTTTTTCTCAGGCTGATTTTCCTGCTTTACCTCAGGCATCTTGCTCGTGACTCCAGTAGTTGTATTCACCTTTCCAAGAGCCCTTCTCAAAGGCTGATATGTGCCTTCAGGTACAGTGTTTACTTTTTTACCAAGAGCCTTTCCCCCAGAGTGAGACATGGCTGCAGATGTAGTGATTGCTTTTTTACCAAGAGCCTTTCTCCTAGAGCAAGTCATGGCTGCAGATGAGAACACGTTTTTATGAAGTGGAGTGCAAACTACTCCTCCAGAGTGTGTGCTCTTTCCTTTTGCTGGAGTGGTGGGAAGAAATAAAAGCAAACTTTAGCACCATAACAACCCTAAAGCTTCAGTAAGTGCACGTGCTGGAAAACTTCTTGCCATAGAAATATTTGTTCACCATTTATAACTCATAAGAATAAGCCACATCTATGACAAAAGCCAGTTATCTTAATTTTTATGATAATTGATGAGCTTAGAAAAATTAGTTAGGTAAACAGATATATGAATAGAAAACCATTGAAAACAGTGAATAACAAAACATGATTTCTGCCCCTCACTCAACCCCTTGCTGCCTTAGGGCAGCAAACACTCACAAGATCCTGGAGAGATCAGCAGCTGGCCCTCAGGAGCAACACTGTCTGCACCAACAGAGATCACGGTTGCCATCTTCAGGTTGATGAGATCGCCTTGTGAAGTTCATACAGGAAAAAGAAGAAATAATTTTTGTCATTTCCTCCACCACAGCACACTTTTTAGGCAAGCTTCATTAAAGCCAAGGGAGCTGTCATGTACTGGTCCCTAGATGAGGGGGAACAGGCCCCTATTTCACACCGCCCGGACACCCTCACTCACCCCCGGGCCCGGCGGCACCGCCCGGACACCCTCACTCACCCCGGGCCCGGCGGCACCGCCCGGCCCCCGGTGTGTCCCGAAATGCCCGCCGCACCCTCTGACTCCTCAAAGCGCCCCGCGACCCCACGGCGCCGCTTTTAAACTGGCGCCGCGCCGCCCATTGGCCGATTCGACTGACTCGCGGCAGCCAATTGGCTCACGAGTGGGGCGGGCACAGGAAGAGGCACCGCCCCGGAAGTGAGCGTGTGGCCGCGGGGCATTGTGGGGCGGTGGCGCAGCCCGGCAGGTAAAAACAGGGACCGGGATAAAGGAGCGGGATTGGGATAAAAGAGCGGGACAGGGTCAGAGCGGGCCCCCGGGGGTGCCGCTGTGTGCTCCCAGCCGGTCGCGGCCCCGGGCCCGGCGCTGGTTCCTCGCGGCCGCCGTGCGTGGTAGTGCCGGTGAGGAGGCGCCGTGCGGGCCCTGCCGCTGGCTCGGGCACTGACGCGGCCCGGGCGGCACAGGCCGCGCCAGGGGCTGCGCTCACACCGCGCCGGGTGCAGGGCGGCGCGTCTGTCTTCACTTGTTACCTCTTGTAGGGGACGGAGCCAAAATGGCATCGGGGGCGGTAGCGAACGCCACCCCTGCAGGAGGGGCAAACGACGTGAGCCTGGAGGAACCGAAGAAGATGACAAGGGAAGACTGGAGGAAAAAGAAGGAACTGGAAGAACAGAGAAAACTCGGAAATGCACCTGCTGAGGTGGATGAAGAGGGAAAGTGAGTTTTATTAAAGCTGGGTTGTTCTAAAGCTGCTGATTAAAAGTGCCTTTTTTGTGGTGTGGTTACACAGTGGTTAGGAGGGTGACACAGGGTTTCTGCATGAGTCACTGCAGAAGGAAATAGTTGAAGTTTGTAGATTTTCTTTTAATGCTCCAGAAGACACTCTCCCAAAAAATGCAAGTTCGGTGTTTGTCTACTGTGAGCTATTGACAGTTCTGCTGATAGTTCCATTTGTGCAGCTACTTACAAGTGGTGTTTCAAACATGTGTAAGGGGGAACTTCCCTGTGTACCTGAGCTGTTCCTCCTCCCTCTCTTGTTTCTACGAGGCTTGTTGCTTCTGAGAAGACAAATGTTGCTATTTTTGTGCTCAGTAACATTACACAGAATAAGCCCCTTTGGAGTCAGGAGTTGAGGTGAATTAGGTGGCAACAAAATCTCAGTGAAAGTCTCTGTTATCAAGTTTATTTTATAATGCATTCTACCAACTTCATTGTTTTATTATCCCTCCTAAAGCTCTGAACTTCAATAGGGGAGTTATTTTTTAGGCTGAATTGCTGTGGGGTTTTCTCCCCGTGCCATGTATTTGTGACACAACATCTTTTACAGGGATATCAATCCTCATATTCCCCAGTACATCTCCTCAGTGCCATGGTACATAGATCCTTCTAAAAGACCCACCCTAAAGCATCAGAGACCTCAGCCAGAGAAGCAGAAACAGTACAACTCCTCTGGAGATTGGTACAAACGAGGAGTTCAGGAGGTATGAAAAAGGGGTTTGCAGAACATAGAGATTTGCTTTGATTGCATGAGGAAGTGGTTGATGGTTACAGGGGTTTGAGGGGGGCAGGAGCTGGGAATCCTCACTCAGCAGGAGATTGCAGTGTCTGGGGGGTTGGGTGGGTCACACCTTGGGTGTCACTTCATGACTCTTGCCCAGGTTTGTTAACTCTGCTCTTTGTGCCCCTGTCCAGAACTCTGTGGCCACAAGGTACCGAAAAGGAGCCTGTGAGAACTGTGGGGCCCTGACACACAAAAAGAAGGACTGCATGGAGGTAAACTGCACTTCTGTCCGTGACTTAATGGCTTTGGAAACCATGGGAATGCTCCTCCTAGTGAAGAACAGCTGGCTATAGGTCAGACAAAAAATACTGGCTTGGGAAAAGCCATGTTGAAAATGGTTGTGAGTGTTGAGATTGGAATTTTCTAAAGAAATTGTTCTGTAGGAAAAATGAAAGGGAAAAGTGATACTACTTGTGGTGTTTTTGGTGAGTTCTGTTTGTAATAAGCTCTGCAGTTATAAGTGAAAATGTTTAACTCGTCATGTTAATCTGCATTAACTCAAGTGCTGCTGTGCCTGTCTTTCTGGGTCATGTCAGCCAGAAGCTACCTGAAAACTGTTCTGATTGCTTTCTTAATTGTGGAAAATAGAATTAAAAATTGATGGGGTTTGGAGTCAACTGTGCTACACTGAAATGCAGAACTACTTGCATTTATTGACAATTCCAGTGCTGAATTTAACTGGCTTTAGAGAGGAGCTTGATTGATAAGATTTTTAAAGGGATGTCTGAGTGAGTCACATATTTTAGCCTAATGGGCTGATCTAACCCTCCTTTTCTCTTTCAGAGGCCCAGGAAAGTTGGAGCAAAATACACAGGCATGAACATTGCCCCGGATGAACACGTGCAGCCCCAGCTGATGTTCGACTACGACGGGAAGCGGGATCGGTGGAATGGGTATAACCCAGAGGAGCACATGAAGATCGTGGAGGAATATTCCAAGGTTGATTTGGTACGTAGGGGCTGTGATTCCCTGGGGAAAGGTTGGGTGTTTGGCCTGGCTGGGCTGGGAGGAGGAACACTGCTAATGTGCACAGTTAATATGAAACCTTGTGCCAAACAGAAACATGGAAACAAATGGATTTTCTTCCTCCCCAGGCCAAACGTACCCTGAAAGCACAGAAGCTTCAGGAGGAGTTGGCATCAGGGAAGCTGGAGCAAGTGGTAAGTGAACTAAACCCCAATTTATTTTTGTTTAAGCTGAATAAATACACAACAGATTACTTCTGCTTTCTGACTCTTATTCTCTGTGCAGGGTCTGCTATTAGGTTTTATGCCCTCCAGTAATTTAAAGATTTTCCTGCCACTCTGTGTAATATTCAAGAATTTGAAGCATCTTTCCAATGAGAGTTGCTTTGTTTTCCCCTTATGGGCTAAAATTCTGTGTGATTATTATTCCTGCTAAAATTAATAACATGGAATTTTGAGTCAGAAGAACTTGTTTTCCATGTAGTCTTTTTTTTTCATGTACTGAAATGGTCTTTTTGTATTTAAAGATTGTTAAGATCTGGCCAATGTTGAGGTAATGACTGTTATGTGACTATGCATTGGTTTGGTAATGCTTAGTAGAAATTGGAATAGGAAGGTATTTTCTTTGTCTTAAACCAACTTGTTTCTTCTTCAGTTGTTGCTGTTTGCAGTGTCTCTGCTTCTTGAAGGCTGAGCAGATATATTTTCCTCTGGCTTATAACTGCAGAGTTTGCACCTTCCACTAATTCCTGCAGCTCCTCCTAGATTATAGACAGTGCTTTTGGTAATCTTTGATACAAAATTCTAATTTTAACACACACACAGAGCATTCTCACACTGCTATAACTTTAACTAATTTCCATATGTAGTGGGTACATTCAACCCAAAAACCATTTTGCCCCTGGTACCACCCTCAGCCCCTTCAAGGGTTCTGGGCCTTCTATCTTGTTTTGACTATGGTATATCTTATTATTCTGATCCAGGTGCACGTCCCAAACAGGATGTCCTTGCTAAAATCTCTTTCCTTGGAAAGATTGCTAAACAGAAATTCAATGGAAAGTAGCACAAACCAGGAGAAAACACTTTAGTAACTGTCTAAAGTGAAAGCAAGTTATACAAATACATTAAAATTTACAAAATCTTTAGGCATCACCTTAAAAAAATGAAGCTGTAAGAAAAAAGTTTCAAACAAACTTCAGAACTGTCTCTGAAGGAGAGGACTGGGGCTGATTTGCATAGTCAGCACTGGCCAATTTGCTGGTCAGTGTTCCAGGGCTCACAGTTGTTTCCGTCTTCACCCCTGCAAGTATTTTCAAGTTGGAGGCTAAGCAGGTCAAAAAATGAAGTCAGGCTGTCTTTGTCCAGCTTCAATTATGCCTTCTGATTCATGCTTTTAGTATTCCTGTAAATCCTAACTAAATCCTTGAATACATATCCTCTTGATTATTTTTTAAGCTTTCAGAGTTGAAACTTGGTTGTATTTGCATTATATGAAGTATTTTAGTCTAATCCACCAGTGTTCAAAGGCATAGTAAGCTCTAAATAACAGCAACACAGTTCTAGAATTTGCTCTTCTTGCAAAGAATGGGAAACCTAGTTGGGGATGCAGTGAAAAGGCCTCCAACACCTGTGTGTCACAGAGACAGTTAAGAGCTTTTTCCTAGAACATTATGTAGCAATTTTCTGCATTTTGTGCCACTGGTAAATTGTATTTTGTATCCAGCATCAAGCTCTGCCCTTTGTATCCCTGCCATCTTTCCTCTCTCCACTATCTTGTCTTCTCTGCTGATGTGCTCTTTGTTTGCTGCAGAACTCCCCAAGACACCAGTGGGGAGAAGAGGAACCCAATTCACAGACAGTAAGATGATTGATTACCCACTGCATCACTCATGGGCAGAAGGAAGGACCTGTATTAGTGAAACAGTGAAACGAGGGTGGCATAAGGGTTTAATTGGCATGGCCATGCCACTGGCTGCCTGGTCTTTATCAGGCAGAGGTTGCTGGATTTCTTAGAGGAGTTTTTATTTTAATTCCTGTGTGTTTTCAGACCTTAGAGATGCAAGCACATAACTAGTTTTTAATGTGGTATATTTTACTCAAGATAACTGTTTTCTTAATAGCATCACAGTTATGCTTTGATAACTGTTTCCACGTGGGGAAGTGGAAATCCTTGCCCAGGGGTATTTCTGAGCAGTGGCAGTGGCAGGTTGGCCTGACAGCACTTCAGCCCGGGTGAGCTGTGCTGGCCTGGAACTGCAGGGGTTGCAGAACTGTAAGGAAACCACTAGGATCAGGCTCTCAGGCTGCTCTCTGGAGTGAAGGACTTAGAAGTTTCCCATCTCTCCTCAGGAAAGAGATCATAACAGTGAAGATGAAGATGAAGACAAATATGCAGATGACATTGATATGCCTGGGCAGAACTTTGACTCTAAAAGACGTATCACGGTTCGGAACCTGCGCATTCGGGAAGATATTGCCAAGGTGAGTGAAGAACAGTCACAAATGGTTCAATAGATTGGGCACTCACTTATTAATGACCTCGTGTTTGTGTCTTGGGGTTAAGGTCTGTTTTCAGTTCTGTTCATGCTCGTGTTATGGCTTGATAAAGGTCATCTTTTTACATGGACAGAACTTTTAAAATGTCTAAACTGGGCCGTAAAAGAGTAACTTGAGTTCTTCTAAAATTGTGAATATTAAATATGTTGTATGTTCTTTCTTTCCCCAGTACTTGAGGAATCTAGATCCAAACTCTGCTTATTATGATCCCAAAACAAGGGCAATGAGGGAGAACCCGTATGCCAACACAGGCAAGAATCCAGATGAGTAAGTTAAAACAGGGGCAGTCTTGTGTATCCAGCAAAACTCTTAAAAATTTGATAAATAGTTGTATATTTTCTTTTATCTGTATGTCCTTTTACTAATTAATCTCTGGTCAGTTGTGTATAGAAGTAGTAGTAAACATAAAAAAAAAAAACTGTTTTATTTAGGAGCACCTTTTGTTTTAGTGTATAAAAGTGGTATTTTTATAATACTGACCCTTAATCTCCAGGGATATGTGGACTTTCATTTCATGCAGTGATTGTACAGGGACTAGAACACTGCTACATCTAGAGATGATGCCTGTGAACACGAATGATGTTTATTTAAATTATTTCAGCAACTAAATCTTAAACTTTATCTTATGTTTGTTGGGAGGCATTCAGGACTGGAGACTAACATAGAGTGTCTGTGGTACCTAACTAAATGTTTGAATTAGGAGTAAGATCTCCTCCTATATGAATGGATTCTGCATAGTGAAGATCTGAATTGTCTTTGGCATTGTCTATTTAGCCAGTTTTATTAAAGGTGCACATCTTTAATTAAAAATGGGCAGCCCTGGCTGCACAGGAGGCTGTCTCACTCAGAACCCCAGTCAGGGACTTGACCTGTGCTGTGCTGTGAACCTCCAGAGCAGGCAGGCTGTGAGTAAAACATGCATTCAGAGCACAGTGATTGGATTAGCTCACTGCCTGGAATAGAATGGCAGTGCCTAAATGATAGCAAATAATGCTCTTTCCACCTCTGTTTGCCCCCAGCTAGAATAATGCCAGTCAATTCTTTTGTTTTAGATGCAGATGCTTTCACTTCTCTCTCTTGTCATAGTTTGACCTTTGTTGAATCTGTTTCTGCCACAGCTTTGCAAACTGTAAATTTTCCAGAGTGGCCTTGGGGAGGTGAAAGGGGGGGATGGGGTTGTTAACATTGTTTGATCTTCAACCTGTGTTTCATGTACACACTGTGCATCTGCTCAGGGCTGTGCAGAAGTGTCCCAGCTTTGCAGGCAGCAGCAAAGCTGTTCCCAGGCTTTGACTGAGCCACAGACACGGGCTGGGCTGGAGAGGCACAATCCAGGGGCTGAGGATCAATGTGCTGGAATGTCACACACCATTGATGGGTGTCTCTGTGCAGTTAGATCTGAGTTTAACTCTAGTGCTTGGCATCCCAGACAGAGTTCCAGGCCTGTGCCGTGTTTCCCTGTGAACACACACAGCAGGTTTTCCAGGGGGCTGTGGGGTAATTCCATGGCTCCACAGGGAGCCAGGGCTTTCATTTCATGTATCGAGTTCAATGTGCCCGCTTCTCCCTCCATTCTTAACTCTTAGGGCACAAAGGGAATTTTTTCTTCCCTGTTGAAGTTGTGTGATTGTATTTAAGAGGAAGTCCCCTTCCAAGTGCTCAGTCCTGTTGCTCTCCCCTGCAGGGTTGGTTACGCCGGTGACAACTTCGTTCGCTACACAGGAGACACCATTTCCATGGCACAGACCCAGTGTGAGTGGGGCTGCTCTGGGGGGTTGTAAGGAAAGGGACTTTAAACACCTAACACTGCTGGTTTCTTGCAAAAGAGAAATAAGTCTTTTTGGATTGAGGTCTTCTTCCAAATTGCTTCAGAACTGAAGAATGTAGTTTGAATGTGTATGTCAGTTTAGAGTAAGTGTTGAGTGAAATCTCTTGTGTACACAGTGTTTGCTTGGGAGGCTTATGACAAAGGCTCTGAAGTTCATCTTCAAGCAGACCCTACCAAATTAGAACTCCTTTATAAATCCTTCAAAGTGAAAAAAGAAGATTTCAAGGCACAGCAGAAAGAAAGCATCCTAGAGAAGGTAATGGGGATTTGGTTTTATTTAATAAGAATTATGTCAAGTTGAATGTCTGGGTCTTGGGCAACAAACAAGATTACTAATCCTATGTGAAAGGGCATCAGCTGTTCTCAGCAGCTCAGACTTATAAATATAAAAATATTTTTATACACTGTCATCAATTAGATTAATGTTATTATTTAATATAGGAAGTTTTGAAGATCTGTTGGTGTCTCTTTGTATTTTTGGAAGCTCTTCCATAACTCTCAGAATTTCTCCACTGAAGAAATCTGAATTTGTTCATGACTCAAGTTTTGGGTGCAGTCTTGTACATAAATATTTGTTTTATATTTTGCAACTCACTTCTTGGGCAACTGCAGAAGACCTAAATAATCAGTTTAATTACTAACCTTGTCAACATTCAAGTTTGAAGGGGGACAGAAAATGCTGCTCTGGTTGTACCAGAGCCTTTTGGCTTGGTCTGAAAAGTTTTCCTGCTCTCAGTGAGGAATATCACTGTTGTCATTCTCTGGGCATAAAACAAAACCAAAAAAACCAACCATGAAAAACTAAACACCACAGTGGCCATGGGAGATGATGTATTTCTGTCTTCAATATTCATAAAGATTAAACTGCCACCATCCACTCCCATGGCCTCTTCAGAAAGTGCTGAAGGTGCCCTTTTTGAAATGTTTGTTTAACTACAGAAAAGATGGTTTTTTTCAAACCTATTATATGTCATTTCTATTTGCATTTTAGTATGGAGGACAAGAACACCTGGATGCCCCACCAGCTGAGCTGCTGTTAGCTCAAACAGAAGATTATGTGGAGTACTCCAGGCATGGAACAGTCATCAAAGGACAAGAGAAAGCTATTGCTTGCTCGAAGTATGAAGAGGATGTGAAGATCAACAACCATACAGTAAGCCCTGGGTTGTGTTAAAATTCTAGAAAAATGAAATACCTTCCCGTTGGAGGTATAGTAGGAGACAGTACAATATAATTAATACAGCAAATAAATTTCTCCTCTCTCAGATGTGACACTCTCCTTTCTCTGCTAAGGAGGAGTTTCAGATTGTCATGGTTGGGATGTGAATTTGAGGAGTTGCCATGGCAGTCTTAAACTAAAAAGGAAGTTACTCTGTTTCCCTTCCACTTTGAGTATGAGTTGACCACATGCTGTTGCTTTTCTCTTTTCTGACAGTGCACCTGTAGGGCTGATGTGGAATAGCAGAACTATTGCTCTCATAACTTCCTTCTGGACTGTTTGAATAACTCACTTCCCAGGATATAAGCTGAGCAATAAACTGCAGCCTCCTGCAGGAATGTCCTGGTGCCATAACTGCTGTGGTGTGTTCTCTTGCAGTGCATTTGGGGTTCATACTGGAAAGAAGGCAAGTGGGGGTACAAGTGCTGCCACTCCTTTGTCAAGTACTCCTACTGCACAGGAGAGGCTGGGAAAGAAATCGCTGTAAGTGTTGTCTCAGTCACTTGGGAAGAGCTGGAAAGCATTCACCTGCCTTGCTTAAGGTTTAGACTGTTTTCCTTTTGGGAGGGTTTGTTTTTTGGAGGGGTTGGGGATTTTTTTTGTCCTTCCCCTTTCAAATGTCCTTAGTAACAGGGCATCCCTGCCCTTGTCTGTCATGTAGAACACAGAAGCAAGTTTACTGGAAGAGCAGCCTGGGGAGGAAGAGCACATGACAAAACCCAAAACACTGATGGAGGTAGGATGCTTCCCATTCTCAGGAAGACATATTTTGCCTCAACATTTTAAGAGATGAAATGATATGCATAACTACAAAATTCTGTAGAGTCATAATGTGCCTGAAAATGACTGGACTGCATTGCTAGATTATTAACACCTCTGTGGAAAACTAAGCTCTCAAATAGCATTGAGAGAAGTCTCGATTTAGTGGCTTGGACATTATTAATGTTGGCAAGTTGCATCTTAACAGGAACTTGTTTCCCACCTTACAGATCCACCAAGAGAAACAGAAAGAGAAGAAAAAGAAGAAGCACAAGAAGAACTCGAATTCAGACAGTGAGGGTGAAGAGAAAAAGAAGCAAGAAAAACTGAAAAAGGTGCACTATATTCTTCAGTGGCTTTGTGGCAAAAAGAACTTGACATGTATTTTACATCAGTTTTATGAAGCCTATAATGTAGTTCCTGTGCTATACCTTGGGATGTTCTTTGATGCTAATTTGGAGCTAGAGCAAATTTAAAATGCTGTTAGATGTTCTGAAGTACATTCCTCATTTCTCAGGCAAACATTGAATAAATATTTAGTTTTAAAAGACGGAGTTTAGATGACTTAGAACACTTCATGTCTAGGCACTTACTGCAGCTGTAGATCTCTAAAACTTTGCAGAACAATGATTTGTGTATTGAAGAAAGGTGGAGAGATCAAAGACACTGTCAAAGCTTAACTTAGCAGCTTTTATGCCAGGCTTGGGCCCAGTCTCACAGCTGGTGCAGTAAATCCATGCCCCAAACTGTGCACTGCCTGCTGCTGAGCAGCCCTCCCAGGGGCACAGCAGCCTCAGGGTGTCCAGGGGGGACACCAATTAAATCTGTGGTTAATCAAGGCACTGTACAAATGCACTTGTTTTCAGTAGCAAGGAGCAGCAGTAGTAGTTGGCAGAATAATACAGAGGATTTAAAAATCAAACCCCCAAACTTATACCAGAATACAACAGCAAACCATCCCAAATCCCTAAGATCAGATGCTTGCTTACCTGCTTTTGTACTTGCTGGATCATGATTACCTTTTAGGTAAATCCAAGGAGTTTTCTACTTGATTTTGACAATTGGAAAGAGATTGGAAAGAGTGTCTTGTTTGCTAAATGGCATTTTAGCATCAGTTTATGTTAAACACTAAAAAATGATCATGAAGTGAAATGTGCTGTAGGTGTGGCAGACAGGTGTGCATTGCTTTCTGCCTGCTGCTTGTCCATCATGTGAGAATCTAAGAAAAACCTTCTGGGGGTTTTTTTGCTTAACTTTCCTTGTGGAATTTTTGTTTTCCTTTGCTCTCCTTTCAGGCACTAAATGCAGAAGAGGCTCGTCTGCTCCATGTTAAAGAAATCATGCAGTTGGATGAGAGGAAGAGACCCTACAACAGCCAGTTTGAGGCCAGGGAGCCAACAGAGGAGGAGATGGAAGCCTACAGGATGAAAAGGCAGAGACCTGACGATCCCATGGCCTCTTTCCTTGGACAGTGATCACAGGGAAGATCATTCCTCTGCAAAAGGCTTTTTTTCGTACTTGTTTACAACCCTCCAGACACTTGCTTCCCTTCCATGTGTCTCAAGTGCCAGAAATGGCACCAAAGATGTTTGTGCAAACTTCTTTCAGCAGACAGAAGCAGTCCAGTACTTAGAGCAGTGTTATGAGTGTGTGGGGGTACATGTACGTGCACATATACACACACATAGAACATGTGTGTAAATAAAGTACATGCACCTACTGTGGAAATCCTTGGAGGAGAAAAGATCTGATGCTGACTGAAATTCTAGGTTGGTTTGGCCAACTAATGCAAGCATAAAGTCATGATCCAATAAAACTGACTCCTCAAACGAAATGGTCAGCAGGTGTCACTTAATATAGAGCAAAAATTATTGACAAAAAGTCAATACAACTGCTACAGCTTATTTGTAAAGGGAGTTTCTGTCTGGTGGCTTTGAAGGAATGAATAGTTTCTTCGTTGATCACTTTGTAGTAAGTGTTTTGGAAATGTAAAAACCGATTGCTTTGTACAGTTTGGGGTAAATTAATATAGAAGTTTTAAGTGATGTCCTGCCTTTTTAAGGAAGAGGTTAGGAGAAGCTGTCTGTAGAGCTTTTAAATTCTGACTGCTTCTGCTGATGTTACCCTACAAATTTCAGCTGCCAAGATATTCTTTGGTTTTCTGTTGATAACAGTGTCCTGTTAGATGGTGTGACAGCAGCTCTCAGGCTCTAATACCTCGTGATAACATGAAGCACCATCTGCTTCATGTTTGCAATATTAGTCCTTAAACTGGGAGTTTTCCCCTTTAACTGTTAAAAGTTGAAGAACTGGGTAAAAAAACTGCACAGCTTGACTTTAGAGTTGAAAGGATTTGGGAATTATTTCTGTTATGGCTTAAATTGTCTTATTAAATGTGGCTTTTATAACCACATTTAATGTGGTTATATTAATGGTATGACAGGGAAGACTCTGTAATCCTGGCTTTTCTTAAAATTAAGAACCTGATTTCAGTTTCCACTTTGTCAAGAATGAAGGAAGTTGAAGTTACTGGAAGAAAATAAAACAGCATGTTATACCTGTCACATATTGAACCCATCATTTCTACCTGTAAAGCTGGTTTCCTTTTTTTATTAGGTTTTCTCCAAGGCTACTTCTGCTTCCCTTCTGTTTTTGTTACAGAAATACTAATTCTGAACACAGATAAGCTTTTATAAGACTGATATATCTGACTGTGGACTTTTCTTTTATAAAACTTGATTTTAAAATCCTTCTGGCACTTGCAAAAAAATATAACCAGCTGCTGGCAGCAAAGATCTCAAGGTGGAATTATTAATATAACCAAGTACCAGAAAGAAAAATCTTCAGAGTGGTCATCAGCTTTTGTAGAAACTGCTTTTATGTTTCCACAAAAATGTGGATTTAGACAGAGAGGGAAAAATATTAGGGATATAGTTTCCCTCCTGCTACACTAGTGACTCACGTTCTGCATTTTCACATGTCTTCACCTTTATGGTTGTGGATAATTCCAAGGGAAAACTGCTCTTTTTCACAAGTAATTGCAGACAGAAAACACACACTGAAGTGTCTTGTGTGTGCTTTCCCAGCTGCTCTGAGGACTGAGTGTTTAATGTCACCCCAGAGCTGCTGGTGGCAGTTGGGCACTGCTCTGCAGTGAGACTGGGTGATGTTCTCACTGGGGACCAGAACTGCAGGCTGAGGGTGTCCTGTGGGAGCTCCCCTGGCACAGGGAATGCCAGCTGGGAGTGCAGAGGGAATGAGCTGCTTTGGACTGGGAGCTGCTGGAATGAGCTGGTTTGGAGTGGGAGCTGAGCTGGTTTGCACTGGGAGCTGCTCAGAAGGAGCTGGTTTGCACTGGGAGCTGAGCTGGTTTGCACTGGGAGCTGCTCTCCTCAGGGCCGGGACACCACAGGCTGTGCCAGAGGCCTCTTGCTGCAGACACCAACTGCTGTTGGCTTGGTCTGTGCCAGGGTCTGTGTGAGGGAAGAGGAGCTGTCAGAAGGGTTCCTGGAGCTATTTACACACCTCTCTAAAAGTTGCAGTTAAGTCTAAAAGACTTAATTCTTTATAAAGGAGGCAATTCAGAAACAACACAGGAAGTAAGACCAAGGAAATGTCAAAACCAGCCTTGTAATCTGTGGATTGACTGGAAATTTTAATACATCAGCTGTACTGAATTTATGCAAAGTGATTGTTCAGGGATTTAAATTCAGTCCTAAATTTAGAATACTTAGATTTCACCAACGAATCAAAGCCAAGCACCTTGGGCCATAGTTGATCCTTGCCAGATCTGGAGTCTGAACTGCAGAGGAACAGAGCTCCTGTTTCATAAAGGATTGTCAGACTATTTTTTAACATTGACAAGATGGTGTGTTATCCTGAGACTTGTTCTTAAACAGCTGGAACGTGATTCGTGTTTCTTTTTAAAATCATCAAATTATGTCTCCAGCTGGAATATCCCAGGCAAATGGATAAACGTTTGTTGGAACAAGTTGCAGGAAATGGAAGTGATGCTGATACACATCAGGCCTTCCAGGAACACACAGACCTGTCTGGCTTTCATCCTGAATATGAAATGACATCTCTCCTCTTTGGGAGCTTATTCTTGGGGCAGCATTTCATGTATGGAACGAGGTAAGATTCAGGCTTGATGGGACAGTGCCAGAAAGCAGTTCCTGGCAGGTCTTGGCTGGCAAAGTTTGCTTCTGCCAGTGGGAAATTCTAAGTTTCCAGCTCCAGTCTCGAGAACTCCCTGCAGACCCTTGACTGAAATAAGTTGATTAACTGGAGGATCTGACTTTCTCTGTGAGCAGCATCTGTTCCTTCAGCTCAGCTCATGTTTATGCCATGTGGCACTTCCAGCGAGGGTGGAGCCAAAGCCAGGCTCAGGAGTGCATGGATGGAGTGACTGGCACTAACC
>NW_020884887.1:15181767-15201240 GCF_003945725.1 Corapipo altera | reverse complement strand
CCAAAGCCAGGCTCAGGAGTGCATGGATGGAGTGACTGGCACTAACCAAAGCCAGGCTCAGGAGTGCATGGATGGAGTGACTCTGGCTCTAACCAAAGCCAGGCTCAGGAGTGCTGGGATGGATGGCAGTGGCTGGGATGTGTCAGTGCCTCCTGCCCCTCTCTCCCAGCTCTCTCCTCTCCCCCACAGCACATCTCAGGCACCAGCACTGAGGAGACCCTTCAATCCAGGCCCAGGTCTGTGACAGCAGCAAGGTTTGTACAACTGCTTTGGTGGCATCTCCAAGGTGTCTTTGGGGGTGTTTTGGGAGGGTCAGTAGAACCTCTTCTGGCACATAAATGGAATTTGATGTTGCATGTGCTCTTGGGGCTGTTGGGCTTAAGAATGTGTGACCATAACCTGACCTGCCCCCTGGCAGTGCCCCCCAAAGTGCCCTGGCACAATTATCTCACATGAAATCTGCTCTGCTCAGTAGAGCAGGGAGCTGCAAATAAAGAGCTTGTTCTCCTCCCACTTCTGCCATTAACTTACTGCCTGAGTGTGGCCAAACAGCCCCAAACCTGCCCACTGAGGAGCATTCCTCAGCTCTGGGTCTGAGAAGTGTTGAGTTCAAAGCACTTCTAGATATATTTATATATATACTGGAAGTAATTTTGCCTAAATTATATAAAAGAGACTGGTAAAACAAGAAGGATTTCCTCATATTAAATAAAAAAGAAACTCTTTCCAAGTTTGTTAGTGGATTGACATAATTAGATGACTCTAATAGAATTTTACATTTTGTATTGAGGAAAGTTGCTTCTTTTAATATATAAAAATCAAATTTTAAAAGCAGAGATCAATTGTAGCATCTTGTACATCCACTCATAGGAATTTCAGAACTGACATCTTCTGTGCTTCCTGTTTTCTGTTAATAACTTCTTACAACTTTACCACATGAAAAGCATTTTTATATTTGTTCCTCAGTTTTCTCCACAGTGAAAACTCTTGCAAAAGCTGTTGGAAAATCTCCATTGTGCATGCCTTCCAAAATAAGGTTCTTATTAGCAGGAATGGTTCATATAAAGAAAATGTGTGCTTCCTAAAATATTAATTGTAAAATGGCTTTGATATTATTCTGTCATTCCAATGCCTTCTGAAGTCCAGGGAAGCTCCAAAATTTAAATGATTAACTGGCATTTCCAGACTCCTGGCCAAACTAACACCATGTGTGATGTTCTGTGATTAATGAGCCAGGTTTGCTTGGAGCCCTCTGAGACCCTTTTTAGTGTTTGATTATTAGAACAATATTGCTTTTACTTATGAAAATACGTGCTCAAGCTCTGTTGGGAGACAGCCTCATTTTTTTTTTTCTGAAAGCCACATTCACAGAATCACAGAATGGTTTGGGCTGGAGGGCACCTTAAAGACACCGAGTTTCACCCCCCTGCCCTGGGCAGGGACACCTTCCACTAGCCCAGGTTGCTCCAAGCTCTGTCCAACCTGACCTTGGACACTTCCAGACAACAAGAGCCATCAGTCCCCATTCCAAGAGACAGAAGTATAAACCCCTGCTGGGTTTATACATTTGGAGGCTCCACTGCAGAAACCAAAAGTACATGAGAAAGAAATTCCTGTTCCCAACCATTATTCTGAGCTGGACTGTCCAAGCCCAGACCTTCATGGTCAGTGCCTCTGTTGAACCCCTGGAATTTGCCTTTAACCCCCCAGTGCCAGAGCAGGCTGAGCCTGCGCTGGTTTGTTGGGGAGTGTGGCAGAGCTGCCTGCTCTGTGTGGGTACAGCTCCTTTCCTCAGGACATCTCATGGCCACATGATTTATTTAGCCTGCCTGTAACAGAGCCCCAGTGTCCTGCAGTGCTGGGAGGGAGAGCAGAGCCTGCTGTTCCTGCCCTGTAACAGGAGCACAGCCCTCCAGAGCCCCCCTTGGCATTTGTTTGTCCAGGTGCAGAGGAGAGGAGCACACCCCGATGACAAAAGCAGGAGCAGCTGGCACTGCTGCTCTGGGCCCCCCTGTCCCAGGGGAGCCACCATGGCCCTCTCTGCTTTCTTCTCTGGCCTCTTACAAGTAACAGATCCCCCCTCCTGTGGGAGCTGTTTATCTGCACTCTGTCTACGCCTCAATACTTGGCTGCAAGTGTGGCTCCTGAAAGTGCTTTTTAAATGTAGTGACAAGTTGTGTTTAAATTCTGGTTTTATAAATATCTGTGGAAAAATGAAAGTGCACAGCTTCTGTCAAGTGACACATTCCCCAAATAAAATGCCATATTTCTTCTGTGAATGCTCTTTCCTTTAGCCAATATAAACAAAGAGTTTTGCCATAGATTTGAGAGGAATCAGTACCAGACTCAGAGCAGATTTCTGGTAAATCTGTTTGGGTGCACACCCGTGTCCCAGGCACACACCCCTCCATGAGCTCAGGTGAGCCCAAGTGGGAGGGACAGCCCCTGATGCTTTGTGTGGTCCATGCCCACACTCCTTTTTATACTGAAGGAAACTCAGCAGCTTTCTCCTCTTTCCTCTGTCCTGACATTGATTCAACACTCACCCAATTCCTCTCTTAACTCTTTCAGCTCAATAAACCCTCAGAAAACTAAATAAACCCCCTGACCAACTTCTGCCAGCTCAGCAAACTGAACCCACTCAGCAGAGCTGCAGCAAGGCTGGTGTGGGGACAGGGAGAATGGGGAAAAGACAATCCCTCCCTCCCCTTCCAGCAGCACCCTGGACTCATTTCCATTTAAATGGCTTGAGCAGACTCCACTCTGAGGCCCGGGGGTCACTGGTGATCTGTGAGCCACACCAAATGAAGTTCAGCTAGTCTGAGAAACAGTATTAAAGAGCAAAATTAAAAGCACTTATCCAGGGTGGCACAGCCCCTTGATTCAGAAACTGCAGAGTCCCAGTGCTGTGTGACACAATATTCTCTGAAGATTCTCCTGTGGTTTCAAAGCGCTCAGACATTGCTGGTGTAGCATTTAAATGAGCTCACAACGTGGTTTCAGATGGAAAACCAAAATTTGGTTGGCTAAATATTAGTTTACTTTTCTAATGAGGCTTTCACATGTGATTTGATTGTTCTCACCTGAAGATCTTCCATTAGATATTTAACCAGGGACCAATCCTGTAACCTTACTGAGCCAAAAGTCCCAGGGAGATTTAGGTGACTTGACACAGCCACACCAATTTAAGGTAATTTTTTGCAACTGTGCTTTCCCTGGAGCACAGCTGCTTCCCTCTGCTCCTTGCAACTGCTCACAGTGCTGGGAACTGGGAAAACAGCCTTGGAAGGAGCCTGAGAAAGGAAACTCCTCTAAATTGCTTTGGCTGCAGAACATTTTGTATCCAAGCAGGGACTGAAGGAACACGGGGACCTGTCTTTGATCCACGGACATCAGTAAGACTTAGAACTATACCAGTGACTTTGTGTAACCTTTTTTCTATGAACTATTACCAATTAACTAGATAATGGGCAATGTAAAAAAGTGTTGGTTGTGTTTGCTGTAATGTCATGCAGAAGGATTAACTCCTGTAGGAATTCTTGGATTCTAGTAAAACAATAATGAGTGTGTGTGTAATGACACAGCCCTCTGCCCTGCTGGCTGGGTGCTCACTGGTAGGGCAGCTGTACCTGCAGAGTCTGGGGTTGATGAGATCACTCAGGGATATTGTTTTGTCCACTAGGCTGCTGTTACTTGGATGGTTTTGGTGGCTAAACCCCAGGATTTTTATTCTTCCTTGCTATCTGTGCTGCCCTGACCTAGTTCTGCAGCACAGAGTGACTGCACAGCCATCTGTGTCCCAGCTGATGCCAAGGAATGAAACAGCCCCTGAAGGTGACAGCCCTCGGGGTGATGAAAGGGTTTATGGGCAGCATTTGCTGTTTGTGTTGCTTCCCCTCGGGACTGTGATTTCCAACCCTCGGGATAAAGGCTGGGAAGGCAGCAGGGCAGGGCTGGGAAGGCAGCAGTGCAGGGAGCAGCCCTGGGGGCTCAGCCAGCCCTGGCCACAGCTCTGCAGTGCTCAGGACATGTGGGCTCACATCAGGAGCTGAGGTTACCTTATCCTGCCTTGTGGGTTCAGCCAGTGGCTGCTTTGCTGTGTTTGGACTCTGTGACAGAGAATTATTTTAATGTTGCATTTCTCTGCTATCCCTGCAGTGTGCCCACGTTCCTGGGCTGTTGGTGCTGTTCCCTGGCACTCAGGGGCTGTGCAGAATGCAGGGGGCTGGTTGTGTCAGTCCCTGGTGTCTCCAGGGGGTTGCCCAGAACTGTAGGGCCCTGCCTTCAGGAGCTGCAGTGGGTACAGGACACATCCCAGCACAGTGCAGGTTGGGCAAAGATCTTTAAAGCAGCATCAAGAGGCAAATTTTGGCCCATAATCCTAATTATTCTTTTCTAGTTCCAAGCAGTTTTGTGCAGGGACTGTGGCAGTGCTTGGAAGTGAAAGCCACACTGATGGCAACCACTGACATCATCCTGGGAAGTGTCATGAGATTTTATGCATCTCTGAAAGTACCAGCTGTAAAAATCAAGGCTTGCCTGAAAGTCTTAGTTCTCAATTAAGAAATCCACCATGTACATTAATATTTCTGGGTGCAAAGAAGAGTTTGAAAACATGTAAATGTACTCTAAAGGTTTAGGTACCCAAGGGCAACTGAAATGAATCTCAGCTCTGTTGTTTTTACAAAATCTCTTGTTTGTTTTTACTCTTGGCCCTGTTTATTATTGTTGCCATGAGTTTATCAATATCACACCTAAGTGAGCTTTGTGACTTGTAGATCCCCTGAGAGCACTTTGGTTATTTCCTAGAGCTGATGAATGGGTGGTGGAGTGCTCGTGGCTGACACAAGAGTGAGGTTTCTGCCGTGGTTCTGTCGTGTTCTCTGACACTAATGCATTCTAGTGGTTTTAATTGCCAAGAGCAGCTGTAAATTCTCTCCTTGGGGTGTTTCCATCCCATCTCATTCAATCATTTTTAGTCATTAAACATCTTACCATGTAATTGAATCTGAGGATGGAGCAAAGGGCAATTAGTCAGCCCAAATCTACAGCACTTTGTGTGAAGGCAGTGGGAAGGTTTAATTGCTAATACTTGTAAAACATGGATTTACTGTGAGAGTAGGGCCCTAAAGGAGGGCCCAGTGTTCCATATGTGAGTGTGGCTGCAGAGCCCTCCTGGAATGACACTCAGTGAGTCCCAGAGCCTTCCCTTGGGTTAGGAGGAGATTGTTTTCAAAGCCCCACAGTTTGTAATGGGTTTATCCTGACAGCAGTGTGGTAAGAAGAGTGCTATTGATCCCCAATTTACATACAGGAGACTCTTCATTTAAGGGCTCTTGAACCTGAATGTCTGCAGAGTTCTCTCACAGAGGCAGAAGTCAGGCACTGTGCTGTGTCTGGAAAAGTCTGGACACTCAATTTTGATGAGTTGAAATGGCTTTAAAAAATCTCCCAATATAAGAGCCAAACCTTACAAAGATCTGTGGCAAATCCCAGAGCCAAACCAAACTGTCTGCAGGGAACAGCCTTGCTGCAGGGTCAGGGAGAGGCAGGAGCTGGTGAATGAACCCTCTGAGGTGCAGGGTGGGAACACGATGGCTTTGACTTCCCTGTTTTCTCATGTGCTGTGTTGGAACCCTGATTATTCCTGTAGGACTGAGGTTGGTTTGTGTGCAGTGCTGCACCAAACCAGCCATCCTCTGACAGACCAGTGGCAAAAGGGATGTACAGCAGTTGCTGTGCATGGAGGACACCCGGAGTGGCAGCTCTGCCCCAGAGCAGAGCTCTGCTCATCCCCTGGCAGGAGGATTGCTCAGCTTTGCCTTTGTGGGCAGAATTTTTTTCCTTCTCATTTCTTGCACTGCTGGAAACATCCTCTCGCTGCCTGTGGCAGAGCAGTTGATCAGATACCAAGTCACTGCTGGGTGAAAACAGGATTTAATGCAATGACTAAACCCTGAGTTAGTTACTGAGTAACTTCCCAGGGTCCCTGTTCCATATGCAAAGTTACTGACCACATTAGGTGCTGGTGAAAAAAGACTGGGCTGAGGGAGAGCCTATTTGTGTGCAGGATTTTGAAGAGGAGCCTGGGTGTTTGCTCACAGAAGAACCTCAGACATGGATTACATGAATCATCAGAGGATGGTGTTCCAGAGGCTCTTTGTGCACAGGAGATGTGGAGTTGAGACTTTCCCAACACAACAATCCCTGTGCTTTCCAGATTCCCTGCATTAAACCCCATTCCAAGCTCTCTGGGATGACTCTGGCATGGCCTTGCAGGAGAGTGGGGTGAGGGCAGGCACAACCCACAGGCTCAGCCTGTCCCCCACTGGAGGCCACTTTTCTCCTTCCAACAGATGAGAACAGCATAACCACAGGTGAGCAGATTATTTCTGTAGGAAATGTGGGAGGAATGCCCAGTTTTCCCTTGAGAGACAATACATAACAAATTACAGAGCATGGCATTATCCAGTTGGCAGCTTAGTTTGAGGGGAAAAAATAGTGGCACAAAATCGGCTTATTTTTTAAGCCCAGCTGGGAAGTAGCAGGAATTCATCTCACTGGATAAGGACATTATAAAATGTTTGTATGAGGCTTCATCACATGTATTTGGAAGCAGAAAACATTTATTGCAGAGGTTTGAGTTGATTCAGAGTCACACGAATCAGATGAAAGCCTCAATCTGTGTGCTTTCTGCGCTCTTTTATGAGAAAAAAACACTTAAAAATAATTAAAAGGCCACACAAAAAACCCCTGCAGTGTATAAAACACAGCTTCAGAGTTGCCTTGATCTGCATTAACTTCCACTGTACAACCCTTTTTCTCTCACCCTCAGGAAGCAGGGCATAATCTTTTAAGAAAATCAAATCTAACCACTTTGTTGGATTAAATCTAACTACTTTCAGTTGAATTTAATTAGTTTTTGTTAGCAGTGCTTCCCGACTGCCCCAGAGCAAGGGCTCCTGTGCTCTGTGACCCCGGGCTGGGGACAGCACAGGCAAGGCACAGTGAGGGGGGAGTGGGGCAGTGCTGTCCCGGTGGGATGGGAGGGATGTTCCTGAGGCGGTGCTGTCCCAGTGGGATGTGAGGGATGTTCCTGAGGCGGTGCTGTCCCGGTGGGATGGGAGGGATGCTCCTGGAGCGGTGCTGTCCCTGTGGGATGGGAGGGATGTTCCTGAGGCGGTGCTGTCCCGGTGGGATGTGAGGGATGCTCGTGAGGCGGTGCTGTCCCGTCCCGTCCGGGTGGGATGTGCAGGAGTGTGTTGGGTCGCAGGGGCCTCACCTGCTCTCTCCTCTGTGGCCTTGGCAGTATATTCATGGAATTTTTCAGCCGTGCCCACGTGGGAGCCGTGGCCGCTGGCCAAGGGCTCGGGCAGCAGCAGCGCCGCCGTTAATGATTGACTGGTGAGATAATGGGATAGCCCAGCCCACTGTTTGCTCTCCTTCCCTCCCCGCTGCCACCGCTGCTGAGCGGACAGAGCCCCGGACAGCCCAGGGCAGCTGCCCGAGGAGCCGGAGGGTGCTGTGAGTGCCCCTGGAGCTGCTCGGGGACATCCCGGCCTGGGACCAGCTGAGAGACGGGACTCGCCCCCCGCGTTCTGTGAGTGCACTGAAAACTTTGCAGGCTGTGAGACGCGAAAGTTCTGCTTCACTGACTGTCGGACCTTTTCCGAGGGCACAGCTGGAGTCTGGAACCAGAGCATTAGCTTCTGATCTATAAAGAGAATATTGGAGGCAGAAGGTGTGCACTGTCTGTGCTCGTTGTGCCCTCACACTGCCAGAGGTGACTGGTGACCTGGTCTGAGGGAGCTGTCCCTGCCTGTGGAACTGGCTGAGCTTTGAGGTCCCTTCCAGCCCAACCACTCTGTAGTTCTGTGGGTCTCACTAAACCAAACATCAGTTCAGTGTGTGTGTGTTCTAGATGCCTGTACCTGGTACATGCTGTCCCCAGCAGTTGCTGTGCTGTCTATCTGTATATTTGCTTTATGCAAGAAAAGAATGAAAAAGAACATCTGGTTACTCTGTTGCTTATGCTGTGTTTGCTGTGAGTCTGGAGAGCAGCGATTCTGCTGGTCCATGGTCTAACTGTTCCCTCAGCTGTGGATGAGGGGTGTTTGGGGGGGGGGATTCAGTGAGGCTGAGTGTGCAGAGCTCTGGGGGCTGCAGTGTCTGTCTGTGCTGTGCTGGGGGGGATCTCACCGCTCCATCCTGACAAGCAGATTTTCCTTCAGCTCAGCAGTGTCCCTGGAGCAGCTGGAGGACACCAGCAGGTCCTTGGACCCACAAGGTTCAGTGCAGAGTTGGTGATCCATGGGTTTGGGTGCTGGAGATGTGCCAGCTGTGCCAGCTCCCCATGGCTCTGTGCCAGCTGCCCCAGCTCTGTGCCACACGGGCCAGCCTGGGGGTGCTGTGGCATCGTGGAGCTGTTCACACGTGGCTTGGGAGGTCTCAGCAAAAGAGGAGGTGCAGAGAGTGCCCAGTCCCAGCTCAGCAGCACAGAGCAGGCACAGCCACTGGTCCCACTGGAGGGATGGTCAGATGTGCTGCAAGAGCCTGTCCAGAGCCAGGCAGGAGCTGATGGAAGAGGCAGGAGAAGAAAGCACAACCCTGGGAAACCAGGTGTCCAAGTGCTGTTTTCTATCCCTCTTTTCTGCCCAGCAAGGACTGACTCGCTCTCCGGTCCCTTGCAGAGCACGTGCTCCCAAGGTCCAGGTGCTCCCAAGGTCCAGGTGCTCCCATCTGTCCGTGTTCCCTGCTGGAACAGCCCAGAAGCAGAGGAGGGAGCAGGATGTTCCTTGGAAAATATTAAACCCACATTTTGGATTGTTTAGCCTGGGGTTGAAAGCTGTCTTAGGCACACATGAATGCACCAGGCCACCTGAACTTCAGGGATCTCTGTGGGTGAGAGATGACATTTTCACAGAGAAATGTGTGAATGTACCCAAATAACTGACAAGGGCAGAACTGAATTTGTACTAGAAAATTTATCTTTAAAATGCTAAAATGATCAGCGTGTTACAGTGTGTAAGGGACCAACCTCATCCCTGCTGTGGACAGGGACAGTCTGGAGTGTCACCTCAGCCTAATACAAACACAGGAGCTCTGCTCTATCCTTGAGTATGCAGATTGGGGGGGTTTAGAACAAGTAAAATCTAGGTCTGTGTTAAACAGGTGGGGTGAGGGGTCTGGCAGGCAGACATTGTGACACAGGGAACAGTTCCCTTGGTACAAATACACTTAATGATCCAGCCCAGACAGTGTTTGAGGCTGATGCTGAAACGCAGGTTATGGAGGATTTGGGAACTGATTTGAGAACTCAAAAAGGAAGTTTCTGTAGAACAGATTAAATGTAGAAAGGTGGACCTGCAAAAACTCACAGCCTTCTGTTTGGGTGGGGACTAATGGGTATGAAGTGCCACAGACAGAGAACCCCTCGGTCCCGGGTTGGGGGTGACCAGGAGCTGCTCCCAGTGAGCTGCCACTGCTCTCCCAACCCCTCCCTGCTGCCAGAGGGGAATTCCTGCCCTGGCACTGCTGCTTTGGCAAAGGCTCTCACTAAAACCCTGGGTGCTGCCTTTTCCCAGCACTGAAGGAACTGATGCTTTCCCCAGACTTTTCCTCTGGCTTTCCTGTCAGTTTTGTCCGGATAGAGCTGGTGGAGGGTGGGTTTAGATGGGATATTGGGTAGGAATCCTTCCCTGTGAGGGTGGGGGGGCCCTGGCACAGGTTGCCCAGAGAAACTGTGGCTGCCCCTGGGTCCCTGGAAGTGTCCAAGGGCAGGTTGGATCAAAGGAACAGCCTGGGATAGTGGGAGGTGTCCCTGCCCATGGCAGGGGGTGGAATGAGATGCCCTTTAAGCTCCTTCCAACCCAAACCAGTCTGTGATTCTCTGATGCTCTTTGCAGACCAAGGGTTTAATTTATGCCCATCATTCCAAGTACCCCCCCATTAAACCTGCACTAATGTAACTATTGGATATTTCCAGATTATTTTTAACTACTAATCCAGTTTCTCATTGTTTGTTGTGGAAACCAGTGATATGTTTAGTGAGATTAAGCATAAACCCTTATGAATCCTGTCCAAATGAAAGCTGTGGGAAAATACTGGAATCCATTATTTGCCAAAGGAACAGAGCAGTCTGATATATTGTGTCTCGTGTATATTTGGTGTTTTCCTCTTGTTCCAGTGGAATGTTCTCTAGTAACTGGATATGACATTACTGTCTGCCCCAGCCCAAAGGCAGGCACAATTATGTTTAACATCTGGATGAATTAGACTGAAAACAGACATCGTCTAGTAAGGAATAGTTTCTGTTTCCTATGTCAAAATAAGAAAGTTAAAGAACTAATGGATTTTTTTAAAATATCAAGTAATTGATTAATAGGACTTCATAATCCTTAATTTGTCTATAAGAAAATGGGAGTATTGTTTGCTAATGATATTTTAGACTGGGAATGTGCTTTGAAAGAATGGAAAAGTTACGTGATTTACTGAGGGTATTAAAAAGCTCAATTTGTAGTTAGGAGGAGTGGTGAGGATGTGAGGGAGCTGAGTCCTCTCCTGTTCTCTGGGAGGATCTGGGTGAGCCAAACTGACCTCTGGGAAGGCCTGGTAGGACTCTCTGTGCAATGTTTTACCCGTAGCTATTCCTAAAGGGGAATGACTTTGGGAATACAGTGAAGGGAGTGTGTTTCTGTATCATTCATGAAGTTCATAGCACACAGTCTAAAGCTGGCCAAGCTCAGCAAAAAGCTGCTCAGTGCATTTAAGGAGCAGATAATGAATTGTTTGATCCATCTTTTTTACATCTAAAAGCCATAATCTAAATATCCACACACAGATTTATTTATATAAATAAATAATATATATATAATCTCACTTTATTAAGGCAAACGAAACGTTGCCCCTTGCCCATCCTTGTCCAAAACTGGAGCTGCAGCAGGAACGTTTGCTCCCATGGCAGGTTTGTCTGTGGAAAGCATCACTACAGCCTGGAGGAACTGGACTCTGCAGCCTGTGCTGTCAGGACCCCCTGGACTGCAGTGGCAGAGACATCCACAAAGCTGCTGGGAATGGTTTTATGCTGTGGCACAAGAAACCACGTGTAGCTGCCAGAAAACCACAATTCTTCAGAGATAAGATGACTTTGTGGCATTTTCCAGCCTGACAACTGTCACTCATAAACCTGAGTGAGCATCAGCTCTCCCAGAGTTCTGATAAAGCCGGGAAAGGCAGGTTCTGATCCGTGCAGTGCTGGGAATACACTGGGTTTGGGATGTGTGGCAGCTGGTGGAGCTGTCTGTAATAAACACGGATTTTTCTAATTACAGGCTGTTAATTATGGACATGTTGTTAAAACTCTGCTTGCACAGATTGCTAACCAGCTTCTACCAACTCACAGGGTTCTGGACTCAAACCACACATCAGTGCAAGGAGATGCTGAACTGGATTTCACCTGTTTAGGGTCTGACTTGCTGCCTAAGCTGTGGGCAGCTCAGTGCAGGAGGTCAGGGGGACTTGGAAAATTTTATTTTTCTCTGATGTTTCTTGGATGGCCTTGCTGGCAAGCACACAACAGGTAGAAATGAGAAAACATCTTCATTTTATATATTATTTATTCTATTAATTAATACCTATATTAATTCTAAAGGCATATGTTTAAAAATCAACAGTGTCATTAGGTTTTTTTCTTTTTGATTTTGAGTACCTTAGAACCTGTAAGTCTTTAAAGCCCTTGGATATTTGTGGGTGTTCTTGTAGCCTGCAAAAGCAGTATGGGGTTGTATTTATGGTATCAAATGAACTTGATTAGATTGAAAAAAGAAAAAAGAAAAATTACGATGAACTAAGGAGGAGTGAAATGGAAATGGTTGGAAAGAAAGAAACACATTTGGGATGAAACTGATTTCTGGAAAAAGCAGTTTTGAGAAGCATAGAGGTAGAAACAAAAATTAGTGTTTGGTGCTGTTTAGTAGATTAGAGACTAATGCTGATGGAAGCCAAGAGAAATTTTTGAGGCTGCATAAGGGAAGTCAGGGAATTGGAGGACAATGGGAGGTATGTGGCGGGTGACTGCTCTCATTAAAGGGTCAGGCTCTGGTGGGTGCCCAGGAAAAGTCTCTCACAGGGCTGTGAAGAATTGCCAAACCTGATCTTCCTCATTAAAACCTTGGCCAGAGATCAGGCCATGGCTCCTGGGTCCAAAAGTATTTCATTTGGGCCTCAGCTCTTCCTCAGCCCAGTGGGAATGACAGGGAAGTGCCCGTGGCCAGCAGGGAGGTGTCACCCCCTGACATGGGGACACGGGGAAGGGAGAGGATGGACCAGTGCTGGCACTGGGGCTCCAGCAAAGCTTCCAGTCAGTCAGGATCCCTTCCTGACACACACACTGTATCCTTGCAGCCATTAGCTACCTGCATGAGTTCTGGAAATGGCATTGAATGAGAAATTTGGGGGTTAGAGTCTTCAGAAACCTTAGTAAGAAAAACACAGATTAGCAGAACGTGTGTTTTTCCAGTTGTCTAAAGGGGATGTCATCTGCTGTGTTTGGCTTCCTGTTGGAAACCTAAAGCTGAAAGTCCAAGGGGACAACATTGTTGATTATAAGTTAGAAAAAATAATAAAGGGAAAATATCTAATAAAAAAAAAAAAAAAAGCAGCTAAGAGAGAAACAGGGACTTTCAAGGTGCTGAAAATCAGGGTGATCAGCCAGACACACTCTCCTGGATGTGGTGTCCCTCCACTTCTCTCACCCTGTCAATAGGCATGTCAAAGTGATGGAATCTGAAGACTTCAGGCATTTGTCTGGAATTTTTGGCTCTCTCACAGTCTGGTCAAAGGAGCAGCTCTTATTTCCAGACATCTCATGTCTCAGAGATGCAGTCACTGCATCCATGTTCTGCATGGGCATCAAGGTCTGTCCAGGAAGACCAGGATGGAGATCTGGGAACCTGTGCCAGATCATCAACCCATGACCTGCTGAGGGTTTCTGGGATACCAGAGACTGGACCTGACTTCCCCAGGATTTTGGACTCTCTCGGCTGCCCTGGGACAGCCCATGGGATCATCTGCTGACACCAGAGTCTCTCAGGTGATCTTTGGGGAGCAGATGGATCAGGGGCTGCAGCCTGTGCAACTGGCTGGAATCTGGAGAATGTCAGCTAATATTTACATCAGGTGTTTACCCTTGGATAAGGAACAGGTCATTCACAGGCATGAACATGACATAATATTGGTAGGTTGGTCACAGTGTTTGCTTTGCATTTTGTACACTTGTAGCTCTCCCTGAGAACAGTTGAGTGTTGTGGTTTGATCTGGATTAATAGCTGTGGTTTTCCCCTTTATTGTCATGGAGCCATTTGTTTAAAAAGGGCAGTTCTACAGAAAGAGAGCTATGAAGGTTTGAAATCTGCTTGTCTTTATAAGGAAAATGCTCGTTCTTGCTTCCCTCAGAGAAAGGTGATGTTGGTAATTCCAGGGACCTGCACAAGGACACACATGTAGTGTGGAGTGGTTTTGGTGCCAGGGGTTGTTTTTCCTGGGGTGTTGAGGATAAATTAGAGACATCACAAAGAGAATAGCTGTGTTTCTAAAGGGTGATGGTTTGTTTGAGCAAGCATTGTGTGTAACTTAGGTGAGTTATGGATCAATTCTGGCACCTAGCACAGTCTAAATGAGGTCAAACAAGACCAAAGTGTAAGTAGAAGAAATCCTGCCCTTAAAAGACAGGTAACTTGTTAACTGACTGCAGTCTGGAGTCACTGGTTTTTCTCTGTACAGTTAATTTGCCAGAGACACGAGGCTTTGACCTTCTAAGTTGGTTGCAAAGAATTCCAGGTTGTGCAATGCAAACCACCTTTCCTGAGAACAGAAGAAGTTGATGTGGTGACTTGTACTTAACAGAGATCTGTGGGGGACTGGAGACTTCAGCAGGGCACAAATTGGCTCTCAGCACTTGGGAACTGTTTGATAGTGTTTGGGTGAAGAGTTTTTAATGCCAGCACTGGTGTCTGAGCTGAGAAATTGTACAGCACGAGCTGCACAATGGGAACTCCCTGGCATTGCCTTGCCACTATTATTTTGTCTTGTTTTTTCTATCATTATTAAGGTGGAAACTTGGAACAAATATTGTTTTGAACCATAAGACATCATTATCTCAGCCCAGCATCAGCCCAGCCTCGTGCACAGTGTCCTCTGGGTTTTGTTCTTCCTCAGCCATCAGGGAAGCACTGGACAGGTCCCATTCCCCACAGAACCTCTGATTCTCTTCTGTGTGTTCATCTCATCTCTCTGGTTGGTCAGATGGGTAAAGCAAAGAGGGTGTGCTTTATATTTGCAAACTGCTTCACACAGAGGGCTGTGCTCTGTGTGGGTCCCCGGGGCAGTACTGGGGTAAGTATAATAACCCAGTGGATGGAAGCCAAGTTACCACAAGTGTTAATACACTTCCCTTCGTCTTCCACTGGGTTTGGTTCTGAGAGACTTTAATTTAACATTTTTCTTCTTGCTTTCAGTGGTTTACAATGAAAATATTGCAAGCCTGTCTGGAATGTGCACGTTGTATTCCAGCCTTGCCAGAGCATTTCTGAGGCCCAGAGACAGTCCCTGAGGGAGCTCTGCCACCTCCCAGCTGAGAACAATAATGTCATTGTTCTTGTCAGGTGAGTTGTAAGTGCATTAATGATTTTCTCTTACATGGGAAAGAGAAGGCAGTTTTCACATAGTTCTTTATACACGTTGAGATCAATGATTCTGCTGCCAAGGTTTAGGAAATATCTTCTCCAAGAGAAATATGACAAGTTTTCCCTAAGGTGTGTTTCAGTGTCAGTCAGAGGTCCTTGCCTTGGTCTTCTAAAATACTGAAATTATATTTCCTCTTATTTCTGGTATCACCTGAGTCAAAAATTTTTCACTATATTGCCAAATTCACTGTAAATCACAATCAGGAGATTGAAATAAGGAGGGAAGAGAGATGTTGGGAATCACTGGAATAGGAAACCAGGAGAGAACCTTCACTGACAGACATAAACCAAACCACAACTGCTATTTCTGCACGTTGCTGTGAAAAGTTAGAGCCAAATTCTCGTTGTAAATCAGGGTGGCTCCATTAACTTCTGTGGATCTGTGCCAGCACATCCCAGACAAAGACTTGGCTCTATTTATAGCACTGTCAGGAACAGAACTGCTTGGAGAGGTTCCACTGGGAGAAAAATTTGATTGAAACAAGGCAGATAAGGACGACAGAGGAATCTGCCTTCTGGGTCTGTTGTGGAATGTGGCTCCCATGGGGTTTGATCCCGGGGCCCTTCCCAGCCCCTGCAGGTCCTGCTGAGCATTCCCAGCCCAGGGTGGCTGGTGGGACAGACCCCCAGGGCACTCTGTGTGCCCAGTGTGGTGGAACTGTGGCACAGCTGGAGTCTGCAGGGAATGGCAGGGCAACCTTCACCTGCTTTTTTAGCTCTATGGCATCAGAAAATCCAAGGTGTCCCTTCCACCAGCTACCTAAAGTTTTTATTTCCTTGAAGTCCTTAATGTGCCATGGTGACAAGGATGGGGAATGTCATCATCAGCCATGGATCCTTCATGTTTCCTGTGTGACCCAGTTACTCAGAGACACACAAGGAAATTTCACAGCTGTGGTTTAGATAATCTATAAAGAGGGAGAGAACTTCTCCAGAAATCCTTGAGCTGATTTCTTACCGAAATTTCAAAAAAAAGCCCAGCAGAAATTCCCACTGTGTGGTGTTAGGCTGTTTTCAGTTCCCAGAAACTAGTTAATTTATTTAGTGTGCCTCACCAGTCCAAGTTTCATTTATAGATTAACTTGTATGTTTTGGCTCCTATCCATCTCTTGCTTTGGCTCAAAATGAATGATACCGGGACTGTCTTTGAAACAAGGCAGGAATGTGAAGTTTTTTGATTAAAGAGCAACATCACCCCTCAAACCTCTCTTTCTGCCAGCTTTGTGAGGCCCTGCCACAGAAATCTGATATTGGAAATGGCAGATTAGGGTCTGGTGAGTTCAACCTTTGTGAAGAAATCAGACATGTAATATTCTGGAGGGCTCTGGAAAGAGTTTCTGTCTCCTCAGAAGGCCTGTCACTGGAGCGGCTTGTTTTCAAGACTGTTTGTTTGCTTTATTTAATAACTAATCAATCTTTAGAGCTGGTTTAAATGAGAATTACTAAACAAAGTCACTTGCCAGCACCCATCTGGTGCCAGGTTCAGTCTTTTCTGAGGGGCTCATGTGCCTGTGGGTGTGTTGGGGGGTTGAAGCTGACAGAGGGGGGGTCACACTGTTGGTGGGAGCATCTCCTGTGTGTCTTCTCCTGGCTCCTTGAGGGGCTGCTTGTGGAGATCCATTTGTGAAGTAAACCTGGGGGCACCTTGCACAGCCCCCAGAGGAACTGTCAAGTGCTGCTGATGAACACGGGCTGTCTTCCAGACTCTGCAGAAGTGGTGTATTTGTTGTACATGAACTCTGAGCTGGTGCCTCTTTCTAATCCATTTGCTATGTTTGCAAGGGGTTCCTGGCTGCAGCCATAAATATTTGACTGTCTTAAAAGCTCTGACTTTTCACTGACGTCAGGATGTCTCATCAAGATGCTCTCTCAGTCTCAAGGCACTTTCTTTCTATGAGCCTCTGAGAAAAAGTGCAGTGAGAATCCTCCCACTGAGTTTTTTCACATTTCTCTTTCTTTTTAGGATCTTCTAGATATTACTGGAATGCGATACAGAGAAAAATGTTCTTTTCTAACGACTCGGTTGTGGACTTTTAATCAGCCTTGGATTTCTGGGAATGCTACAATATGGCTTCAATTGGGAATGAGATAGAAAGGTGGACTCACAGGCAAGGTGGCAGAAGTGGGGAGCTGGCAGAGCCTGTGATCTCCCCTGACAATGCTCATCATCTGTCGCCAGGGATGTCGATGGGCAGCACAGACCATGCCCTGCACCTCCCTGGGAGGGCAGACTCTGCCTACAGCTCCTTCTCAGGGGGTTACAACGTGCCAGAGTGTCCCACCCGCTCGTGCTGTGGGGAATGTTGTCCTTTGCCCCCGGAGCAGGCACCGTACATGGACTCGGAGTACGTCAGGGGAATTTATACTCTCAGTGCTGCCCCCTCCGACCTCAGGTCCCTGCAGCCACACAAGGCACCAGCCCCGAGCATCCATCCCAGCTCTCCCAGCCCCCCTGACCGCTGTGGAACCGCTCCCACCAGAGGGACTTTAACTCAGGGACCTCAACCTCTGGCAGCACCTCCACCTTCCCCTCCCACACGGCTCGACAGCTACAACATCACCAGACACCGGGACAGTTCCAGAGGGGGACACAGCTCTGGAGGACACAGTGGGTGTAAGGTACAGCCAGCTCCTGGAGTGCAGGACAGTCAGCTGGCACACAGGGATGTGCCAGGGAGCCAACACTGGGATGAACTCACAGAGCGAGACATCAGGCCTGCCAGGGAAAAGACTCTGGAAAACAAGGACCTTTCTTCTGATTCTACAAATGAGGCATCTGTATCAAACATTCAGGGGTTAAAGACAGGGGCAAATGGAGAGTGGAGCCCACCCCAACAGCCTACAAAGAGAAGGAATCCACACATTTGCAGCAGACCTTCTTCATTCATTTTTCAAGAATATTTAAGGACAGACTCTGTGGCAAATGTGCCCAAAATACTTTCTGCTTATAATTCAGTTCATGGTTATAAAATTCCCACCGAGATGAACTCCAAGTCCTACCACCCAGCACATTCCAACCCCAGCGCTGTTAATGATACACAGGAAGTCAAACAGTGTCCCTGTGGGGTGCAGAAGCCAACTGCCAAAGCAGCTCTGCCAAGCACTGTGCCAGGACCCAACCAGGGAAAGGGGCCCTTGCCCTGTGCTCAGGACCTGCCCTGTGCTGAGTGGCATCCAGACATGGACCAGGATGTGTTTGAGGACAGCTGTGACTTACAATATATGGAGAGTGCTCTCCCAATAAAAAATGCTTCCAGGAAGCTGAACAGTTGTACAGACAAAAATCAGTGCTATGATTCTGAAGGAAAAACTGGGAGAGGTGTCAGGGAGCCAGTCCTGGATCAGCAAGCCAGAGTGCAGAGGTCACTGGGGTGCTGCAGCTGCGAGGCTGTGGGAGCAGAGCACCCTCAGCAGGAGGGGCTGGATCAGGGAAGGAAGCAGTGCTGTGATACCAGCAGCCAAGTGGCTTTTTTCAGACTGAAGGAAGATTCCACATCTCGCTTAGTACGTGAATCCCAAGAAGGAAAACAGGATGATAAAAGCAATCCTGACCTCAGCACGTGCCTGGAACAAGAGGATCCTCCTGTTCAGAAACACCACCCTGGATTTCAAACCCAGCTCTCCAGACAGCTTTGGGAGGACCGTGCTGGTGAACAGATAACCAGGCAGATGACCCCCATGCTTTACTACCTTTCAGGGGGGACACCCAGCAGTGTCCCACAGCCCACCAAGCTCCTCCACAGCCAGGAGGACTCCAGGAGATCACTGAAGGAAATCCCTTCAGGCAGCTGTGCTGCCTCAGCACCGTGTGTGGAGAAGCCAAGGGAGAGCCCTCAGTGTGCAGGGCCCAGCCAGCACCCCCGGGGCAGTGCTGAGCAGCTCCAGAGCCCGGATCCCACCCTCGGTGGCCCTGCCTCATTCACAGAGGAGAGCTTCCAGAATGACTACAGAGAGAAACTTAAAGTGGCTCAGAAAAAGGTTCTTAGAGAAACCTCCTTTAAGAGAAAAGACTTACAGATGAGTTTGCCTGTCAGACTGAGACAGAAACCCTCTAAAAGGCCATCAATTGAACACCTTCGGTCTTTCTCGTTATCCAGTGCAAACGAGGATGCCAAACCTGTTCTTTGCTCCCCTTCTCATCTAGAATCCCTGGAAAGTTTCAATAAAGATGAAGACATACAGAAGCCACAAACAGGTCGAGTAGGGGCAAGGAAAAGGGTAACCAAAGAGGAAAAGAAACTGTGCTATTCTGAGCCTGAGAAGCTCGATCAGCTAATGGATAAGGAAGCATCTTGGAGTCAAGTTAGGAATGAAATCATTGAGCAAGATATAGTGGCAGCCAGGAGAAGGGCTCTGGAGAATGGAGAAAGAGCACTTTCCAGTTCCAGCATCTCCAGGACAGAGCTGAAACAAATCCAGCACACTGCACTGATGGAATACATGGAGCGAAAGATCAGCCAAAGGCCAGGGGGTTCACAGCACCTCCCACTGCATAAGCCACCCCTGCAGAAGAGGCTGTCACATCCCAAAGCGCCTCCTGGCAAGATTTCCAACCCAAGTGGGAGCAGGAAGATGCAAAATGATGAGGTTTTCCACCAAGTTTTCCCCAGAGAAAAATCACCCGATGTTTTTCCTGCCTCGGCTCCCGCAGCCCCGCCGGGTGTGAGCAGCAGGGCTGACCCCAGCCTAGGGGACCCCAGCAGGGCTGACCCCAGCCTAGGGGACCCCAGCA
>NW_020884887.1:15177895-15181757 GCF_003945725.1 Corapipo altera | reverse complement strand
CCTAGGGGACCCCAGCAGGGCTGACCCCAGCCTAGGGGACCCCAGCAAGGCTGACCCCAGCAGAGCACACGGGACCTGCACCAGCACCTGTCCTGCAGCTGAAGGGCTCCCACAGGCAGGTGATCCTGCATCGGGGAGAGCTTCTGTCAGATCAAAATCTGCTCCTCCTTCCCCTCGGGTAAGACAGAGATCCAGCTCCTAAAGGGGCCCTACGGGAAAGTCAGAGAGGGACTTCATGCTTTTTACAAGGACATGAAGTGGCAGGAATAGAGGGAGAAAGGCTTCAAACTGACAGAGAGCAGAGTTAGAGGCTGGGAATAAAATTTTCCCTATGAGGGTGGTGAGGCCCTGGCACAGATTGTCCAGGAGTCTGTGGATGCCCCATCCCTGGGAGTGTGCACATGAGTAAGTTAAAGAGCTGCCTCTCCTGCAGTGCCGGTTGTCCCAGTGTGCTGTTTTCCCTTCCAGGACATGTGCAGATGTGCCAGTGGTGCAGCAGCACCATCCCAGAGCTGTCAGGGCTGTGCCAGCTCCCCCAGGTAAGGCTGTGAAGTGTGACAGCCATGACTGGCTGCTCCCGTCCTTTTCTGTCGGGATCCTTCCTTGTCCATATGGGAGCATTGCCCATTTGGCACAGTCTTTAAAACCACTTCCACCGTGTGAAGCGCAGGCTGGGAGTGCCGGGTGCCCCTGAGCTGCTATCCCTGCACAGTCAGATCTCTGGGATCACAGCTCCCTCACCCGAGCTCCAGAGAAAACAGCATCTCCAACAGCTCGGGCGTTCCCAGGCCTGGAAAGTGTGTGATCAGCGTGGTGTGACACGGGCTTTGGGTGTGCTTTTTGAAAGGAAAAATTAATACTGTGCCGTTTACACCTCACTAACTAAGAAGTTTGTATTTTAACTCTCCATATTTGCTTTGCTGGTCTGAGGAGCATCAGGGGAGAAAACCATCTGAACTCTGTCTCAGCAAGGCAGTGACACTGATTCTTGTGTAGTAAAAGAATTTCCACTGTTTCAGTCATTCAAAAATATCCCAATGGTTTCTGGAGGCTTGATTAGCTTAGAAAA
This sequence comes from Corapipo altera, assembly GCF_003945725.1. Taxonomy (NCBI): domain Eukaryota; kingdom Metazoa; phylum Chordata; class Aves; order Passeriformes; family Pipridae; genus Corapipo; species Corapipo altera. The sequence continues at coordinate 15,180,688 of NW_020884887.1, read as the reverse complement.
AAAAAATTGTACTTTTAGCAATATTTTGAAGTGTTTCTTAAATTTCCTAGTTTAGCAGTAAATTTCCAGTTCCTTGCATGCTGACTAGGAAGTTCCAGACAGAACTGTAGCATCAGAAACATTTAATCATAGCTCATAAACAGTCTGCAAAAGTATCTATAGAAGAGGGAATGTCTCACATAAAAGGCACTGTGTTCTTTCTTATAGTTTCCATGATCCTGAGAAAGATGGATCCAAGAATCATGGACATAATTGCGTAACTGGACGTGCATGTTTTCAGGATACTAAGGAGCTGACTCCTGAAACCTCTGTTCCTATCCCAAGAAGGGGAAGCAAGGAAGGTGCTGGAGTGGAGGAGGAAGGCAGAACTCAGTGTCCGAGTGGGAATGCTGCACTAAAGCATCCAGGGCAGCATCCTGCAGCTCCTGCAGAGCAGGGGATGTGCCCCCCCCCAGCACTGGCTCAGCCTCTCCAAGGAGACAGAAATGCAGCCAAAGGTTTGGTTGCACAGGAGGATGTTCCCCTGCAGACAGGGACACGCCTGCCCAGGAGGAGGCTGCAGCCTCCTCACCACCAGCGGGACCAGGAACTTGCTCTGGAGATTGTGGCCAAAGACAGGTCTCTGGTGGACATTCTCATGCCTCATCCTGACAGAAAAACTGCTTTGGACCTGATGGAGGGTTTGTTTCCTGTTAACATTTCCATGCTGGATAAATCACACAGGAAAAAGCGACAGGTGCAGCATGTGCAGGAGAATGAGTAAGTAAACAAAACCAACTATCTAGTATTTTCCTGTTTTAGCATATGAATATCATGTATATACCAGTAGCAAGATGAAATTGAGCATGTTGTTTTATTTTTGTTTCGTTAACAAAATATTTTAGCTTTCTGACCTACATACCAAGAAATACCTGAGGCTATGGATATATGGTGGAAGAAAAGGGTTTCAATGATGCCTTGTTGAAGGGCCTATGAGAGACCTAGGCTGCAAATCTTTTGCTCTGTATTTTTTAAAAAATTAGAAAAATTCCTACTGTGAGAAGAGAGATTCTGAAGTCAAGATGGATAAAACCATGAACACAATGCTTGAGAAGAAAGCATTGTTTGCTACAGGTGTTTATTTTCTGTTCCAATGGCAGGAAAAGCCATGGAGATGACCCAGAAGAATGTCCTGAATCTGAACATGAAGCCCAGCGAAGGAGCAAAGAATCTACCTCTGAGGGACACCAAGTCCTGACCGGGAGCAGGGACAGCACAAACGACCCAGATGACATCACATCTAAGAAAGTATGTAGATGACATCAGAGGAACCATCAGGACGAAGTTACTGTTATTAATTTCATTATTATTATGGATATTTTTATGCCAATAAATGTTTCACAGGTAACTTTGAGTCAATTTTTGCCAGAAAGTGAAGTCCTGGCAAATTGGCTTATTGGTCATGAATGGTGGTATTTAAATCCTGCCTGGTTTGATTCAGATCTCTCATCCCACATCCTTGTCTCCATCAGGTCACTGGGGATGGTTGTGCCTGGAACAAGCACACAGGGTTGGTCAGAGATTTCCTTGCATGGCCAGCTCCTGACTCCCCATTTAATACTCAAATCTAGTCTCAAAATCTGCAGAGTTAATTACAACTCACAGCCTAAATAAGAAATATTTTTTACTCTAAGAACTGGCAGCAGTTTCTGCACATTCCAGTGTCCAATTAATTCCATACATGCAGGAATGGGGTAGGTTGGACACAGCTGAGCTGTGACAGACGTGCAGAGCTCGGAAGGGGGATGGTGCAGCTCTGCAGAGTCAGAGGGGCTTTTTCCCCTGTAGAAACCTGGCCATGCTCCTTCTCAGGTAATGACAACCTGCCTTCCTGGAGCTCCTCCTGCTGTGCACGTGGTGATGTCCTTCATTACCCGTGTCTGACTGTTGCTGCTGTCCATGGTGGTGTTGTCCAGCTTCCAAAGAACTGGTGGTGATCTTCTCCCACTCCGGTCTCCAGCCCTTGTTCCATATCAACATTTCCCTATCAAACAGTCTCCTCTCCTTGCTTTGCTGCCCAGGCACTTGGACCTGCTTGAATCACCCATGGAACTGACTTTTTCTGTGCATGTAACAAATGAAATTCCAGTCAGTTCTTCCAAAGTGTGGTACAGAGCTGTGGCTGCATGCCCTAGATGTCTTAGAGCACAACTCTGTGTAATATTGTAATCTTTATTGCAGTTCCCTTCTGACAGATTGAAGCTGAGCTAGGGATTATACTGCCCATTAAGGTGATTTGCTTTTCAGAGTTTGAGAATTAAGTATGGCTTAGAAATACTGTATTTTTTTTTCCCCTTTTTCTTTCCTGGAGCTTAAAATTCTTTTAGAAATCAAAAATTCAGCAAAGACGAGGAGAAGCAAATCCATTCTCCAGAACTGATGTGATTTCTCTTGGGCAGTAACAGCTTTCTGGGATGGTGTTTTTCCCTTTGCAGCTGGAGCTCATGGCCAGCCTGCGGGCCAGGCTACAGAGCCTGTGGGAGGAGCGGGAGCTGGTCCTGCAGGAATCCCGGGAATGCGCCGAGCGGGGCCAGGGGCTGCAGGACACGGTGCGGGACCTGTGCAAGCCCAACGAGTTCGAGCGCTACCTGATGTTCATCGGGGACCTGGAGAAGGTCGTGAGCCTCCTGCTGTGCCTGTCCAGCCGCCTGGCCCGCGTCCAGAACGCCATGAGCAGGATGGACGGCAGCACGGACACCGAGGAGAGGGTGAGTGGGGACCAGCAGGTGTCTGGGTTGGTGGGTTCCCTTCTCT